>NC_087212.1:51180598-51225032 GCF_015104395.2 Macrobrachium nipponense
CCCTGACCCAAAGGCCATGGTTTCTCCCTGGTGGTCCCCCAGTAATAGGTTTTTTTTTTGGGGGGGCGGTTTAATTAGTAAGCTAACAATACAACGAGAAATATGTCAGAGTTGTCAAAATCTATTTAGCTATGTACTATTTTTGATAGGTCATTTCTTAGTCTTGAAATGCATACGGAGTGTTGCAACATACATATGCAAATCATTCAGAAAAAAAAGGGGGCTTTAAACAGTCTTGCTACTTTTGGGAGCTTTGTTCTCCTGAATGGGACGTGACCTACCCTCCACAGCTAAACCCCTGTAAGTTATGTGCCCTTTATGGAGGCCATTGATTGGTATCTCTCAAAATACTTCAGCTAGCCTTATCTTAGCGAGGCATATTGACGAGTTCCTCACCATTTTGGATCTCGTCTGACACTGAGGGTAAGGAATCTCTTTTTCTTGTTCTTGCCCAGCATGTGTCCAGGCATGTGACAAACTTTTTTTTTATCAGTTTTCCATTTCTGACAGGTCTGAGAATTTCTTGAGTCCTTATACCATCTGGGACTTGGACTTTAAGGAGGATTTAAGATATGTAGTCTTAGAAGGTGCGTAACCAGCCATCTTCATCAGTCTCTCCATTACTAATCACTTTTGGCTTTGATATTGTGATGAATCTCTTTCAAGTTCCTTTGGAGACAATGCAGAGGTGAAGTACTGCCATTACCACTCGCTCTAATTGTATTTCATTATTGTTTCTTCTACCCATAAAAATGAAGACCCATGTCCTTCTATTAGTTTATGGCAGCTTTGTTACTTAAGTCATGATAAAAATCACTTGTACCTTTTGCCACTTCTTGATGGGGCAAATCACTGGAAAGTCAAGCTTAATAAACTCCATGTGGCCCTGTTTCATTAGAAAAAACACTCCAGCCTTCTAGTTAGAAAAAAGATGTGGATTCTAGCCAATTTTAGGACATGGTTTGAAGGTATACCTAACCCAGTTCAGACGGAACTTTACTGTAAAGTATCGAGGATACAACTCTGACAGTCTTCCTTCTTTTTTTCTTCATAAGAAACTGATAGGTACCTAGTCTCCATTTTAATTTTTTAATATAAATACTGACCCTACAAGAGTAATCGATTTTAAAGGGAAGTGGTGCCATTACGTTGATAACTATTTGAGATTTGTCCTTGATAAAACTGTGAACACTAGCATTCATAGTTTGGACAATACAACTTCGCTGTAGAGTGTGTTAAGTTTCAGGAATTCTCCCTGCAAACTAAAGCTAGTATATTCCAAACCATGCTTTGTTTCAACTCTTTAGGTTTAGTATTATATTATCTTTAATTTTTGGAGTGTAAGCTGAATGGTGAGCAAGTTAATGGATTAAGAGGGATAAGATTTAGTGTTACCAAGGAAGAATGTAATTGGTTCACCTATAGAAGTGAATCTAGAAGCTCCAGCCAAATAAGGAAAACCTCCAAACCAATGAACTAGTAGTACTTGTCTCACCTGCTAAGGAATGAAGCAGGTGGTAAGTTCTCAGCCTAGTGTGATATCCAAGTCACTATTCTTGTCTGATGACATCTAGCTGACCTGGCTATAGCCTAGTTAAAAGTCTGTATGTACTACATTGTCTACATAAGATCCCTAGCTTTTCCTCTAAGAATGCACATATCCTGATTCCCATCACGTGAATCCTGTTGCCATCAGAATAGTGAATCAACAGACAGAACCAGTAGCTAACAACTTAAGTTTATTGACACCAAGCCAGGGTTCAGAATTTAAGGAATAGCGTAAGTTGCTTACCCTAGCTCCTAGTTTGCCTCTTAATTCCTAATCAGCTTTAGTTTTTCAGTCAATTAATATGAATGTCTCTCCTTCGCATCAGTGTTTGTCTTGCTCACCTTTTCATCACAACTCTTCCTCCATTTTCGAAGGAATCCCAAACCTTTCAGTGGATTTCAGCCATTCTTGGCACAAAGTTAAACCATCATACAAAACACACAAGAAGGGAAATACAGTAATTTTGTTCTTTATTTATATAACTCTTAACCTTGTAAACACATCAGCTACACTGTCAAAGAGATTTAAGTCAAACTTGATCCAAAGGTAGATTGATGAACAGATGCACATGAAAGATCATCACATGTATGTGAGTGTTGTCACTATTAGTTGAAGGGATTTCAGTCAGACTTTGCAAAGAATATCAACAGTCAGATGGCAGGCCAGAGTTAGGTATGATTCCTTAAGCTTAAGGGATAAGACAATGACTGAAGGGGGTAGGAATGTCTTGGAAATGTCCTTCTCATAACTCTGGGAGAATAGGATGCAAAAGTCGCTCTTGTTCCGACTAAGTACAAACGTCGGTTGTCTAACAAAAGGATATCCGCGGGAACGCGCCGCCGCTACCGCATACAAAGAGTTCAAACTTGAATCGCTGTACCTGGGTCTGGGGTAACTGCGCGGGGTGAGCCCGGGCCAGCTTGGGTAGGTCATTGTGATACCATTCTTTTCGCGGTAGCCGTCGTGTCAACACCTACTCCTTCCGCCTTGACCCGACTTGAGATAAAACAACGCATGACCGCCGACTGTAGTCTTTCTTTATCGTGATATATCTTTGACATCCTGTGCTTGAGTGCTTCCCCAGTGCCCTTTTCCTATCCTTTTATTTATCCGTTTTAGTATTACCTAGCATCCTAACTTCCCTGTAAGTATGGAAGGCGGATCTATGGTGGGTTTTCGGGAGGATTTGGGTGTGTTTCCGATGGCATGCGTTTTTTGAGGGTTACCATCTTTTGCCTTCGCCAACCCTCGGATCCCCAGCATCTGTGGTGTATTGCTTGTAAGGGGTTTTGAATGTTCCCCTGATGCCATCGTGTTCAACCTGTGTCGCAGTGGAATTAATGATCAGTGGAGGCTCTATTATGAGGCGCATGAGAGTGTTTTCAGTGACGCTAATGTTGATGCCGATTAGGCCTAGGCCTAGGCCGACTACTGTGGGGCCTAAGGACGTGTGTGAGGGGGATAGTGCCCAATTGGAGAACACTAGGCCTAGTAATCCTTCCTCCTTATTAACGGGGACCTAGTTAGTGAGCCTAGTGTCCTTCCCAAGAAACTTAGGCTAAAGAAACCAATTCGTCGTCGGGGGCTAGGAAAGCAGGTAAGAGGAAAGAAGCTACCCTAGGGGCTGGATCCATTGTTCTGCCTCGAAGCGTAACAAGAAGGGGTCTGCAACCGAGAGCTTGTTCCCGCCTAGCCTAAAGGCCGAACTATCTAGGTAGACCATAGCAGTACCGAGACACAGCGGGTGCCAAGTAACCCCTGTTCCTCTCGGGCACAATCAGTCCAGCCCCAGGAGGGATCCGGTGACGGACCTGATGCCTCACCCTCCCATCCTGAGGACAGTGCTAAGGAGCCCGGAACGGGACCCAACTCGCAGGAGCCGGAGGACCCCCTCCCCTCCAGAAGTTCGCAACAACGACGCAAGAAGCCAGCCAGCCACAACGCTCGGAGGAGGAGCATCAATGGCGACCTTTCGATGCCGCAAGGCCTAGGTCGCTCGGCTTGAGAGACCAGTGCCAGCGTGATGCCCGAAAAAGCTAAGCCTAGGCATGAGGCCTAGTACCTCCGCACCACCTCCATCAGTTAGCTAGGTACAGTCGGGGGCCCAGGTCCTCACTCCCGCACTGGACATTGCGAACCTGGTCAAACAGGCGGTGGAGGACTACTTAAGCTCCAAAAAGGAGGTTTCCCAGCAAGTGGAGAAGAAGACACCAGTCTAGAGGAGTCTGCCCGTAGGATGGAAGAAGCCAGGAAGAAGTTCCTTTTGGAAAAGAAGTCAGAGGAACTGTTTCCAGATTTGGGTGACAGTTCTGACTCTGATTCCGAGCCCGATTCATGCTCCGAGGGGGAGCCCAATTCTGACCCCGATTCGGACGGCAGTCAGACTAGCTCACCTGCGGAGCCCGAGCCCTTATCATTCAACCAGATTCTGTCGTTGATTAGAAGCGCCAATGGCCCTAACAGAAACTGAGGAACTGAACCAGGAGTTTCAGTCAGAGGTGCATAAGGTGCTCAACCTGAAGAATTCACAGCCCCCCTCGGTCAGCCTCCACCCCCTGGAGCAACCAGGTTAGGCTAGCCATGGCTAGAGTGTCCCGAGAAGCCACGACTTCACCAACTAGGGTATCTGAGAAACAGAGGTGGCTTTCCTATCCCTGCTCAGGGGGCCAGCAGGTATTATAGGCCAACAGGTGACAAACTAAGGGAGTCTGCATATTCCAGGGACTTGCAGATCTCTTAGATGTCAGTCTGGACGCCCTTCAGAAAAAGCACCTCTTGCTCTCTCCCTCAGCAAAACACGAAGGACTCATTTGCGCTCTAGCTCTGGCCCTCGCTACGAATTCGTGGATGGAACGTCTACTGGCAGCACTTCCGCAGTTCTTACCCGAGCTCCAGCCTCAGCAGCAGCAGAAACCCCTTGGTCTTCGTTCATTGCAGTGGTTGGGATCAAGACACTCTCGCACAAGCAGACAACTTAGCGGTCCTGTGGGCTAATATGGAGGTGAAAAAGGAGAGAGAAGCCTTCAAGGAGGCCAAATCGCCAGGGTGAGAGACCCCCTCCCGGACTTACGGAAAAACCCGCTGTTCCAGAAAGAACTTATTCCTGCGGAAGAAGTTCGCAAGGCAGCGGAGAAGAAGGAGCGATCTCTCCAATCTAGGGCTCTCTCCAATTCCGCAACCCCGGGCCATAGACCACGGCCAGCACCACAGATTAGCCAACAGGTAAGAGAAGCGCAGAGACCGGCTTTTCCGTGCGTAGGCGAGAGGAGAAGAAACCTTACTCTGTGTCGAAGGACAAGTTCCATAGGGAGAAGACTCGTCCCTTTCCATCAAAGGAGCGGAAGCAGAAGGGCAACAGAAGAGAGGGACCTCCCCGCAAGAAATCTAGGCAGATCCTGCCCGTCAGCGGAAGGTAGGGGGTTGCTTGGCTGCCAATTGGCAAAGTGGGTGGCCAGCAAGCAGGGAGGGAAGATTGGACGCCTTGCAGGTTATCAAGTCAGGCTAACCGTCTTCCCTTCCAGTCTACACCCACTCTATCCCCTACCCCCATCCAAGTCCCTTCCTATCGACCGGACTCGGACCGCGGACGGGCCCTGGAGGAGGAAAGGATACCAAGCTACTTCAGAAGGGGCGTTGGAAGAGGTTCAGGATCCAGGTCCAGGGTTCTACTCCAGACTCTTCCTGGTAGAAAAGGCAACAGGGGGTTGGAGGAGGCCGGTCATAGACCTTTCACCCCTCAACAAGTTCTTTCTCTGACAAAGTTTCGGATGGAAACGGCAGACTCCGTTCGAGCTTGTGTCAGGGAGGGAGACTTCATGGCCTCAATAGACCTTCAAGATGCCTACTTCCAAGTCCCTGTTCACCTCCTCCAGAAAATTCCTCAGGATTGTCAGCAAGGGAAAGACTCTGCAGTTCACCTGCCTGTGCTTCGGCCTCGCCACAGCCCCACAGGTGTTCACCAGGGTCTTCAAGATAGTGTCAGTTTGGGCACACGCAAGAGGCATCCGTCTCCTCCGCTACCTGGACGATTGGCTCATCTTAGCCGAGACGGGGCTGCAGTGTGCGGAGCACCTTCAGCTAGTTTTGTCATTCGTTCAGGAACTGGGAGATGGTGGGGTGAATGTCGACAAGTCGGATTTCACTCCCAGCCAAAGGATGGTGTACCTCGGAATGACACTAGATTCATCCCTCATGAAGGCCTTCCCCTCGGAGAACAGGGTCTCCGGCCTAGTATCTCCAAAGTGCGGAGAGCTTTGGGGGGGGCCCAGCCCTCCCACGGCAAAACTCTGCCAGTCCATCTTAGGACACATGGCCTCAATAGAGAGACTAGTGCCTCACAGGCAGAAGGCGTATGAGGCCGCTTCAGTGGCTGTTCAAGAAACAATGGTCTCCTCAGGAAGGGGACCCCAACAGCAAAATTCTTCTCTCCCAGAAGTAAGGAAGTCCCTGGAGTGGTGGATGGTGCCTTCCCACCTCCAAGGGGGCATCTCTCTCAGTCCGAGAACCCCAGAGATTCTTCTCTTCACGATGCATCAAAGAAGGGTGGGGGGCGCACCTGACGGAGGAAGAAGTGAGCGGCCTGTGGTCGGAAGAAGAGAAAGCAGCTCACATCAATGTCTTGGAATTGAAGGCAGTCTTCCTCTCCCTTCAGCACTTCCTGTCTCAACTCCAAGGGGAAAACGGTGGGACCTAATGTCAGACAACTCCACGGTGGTGGCATATCTAAACAAACAGGGGGGCACAGTCTCACTGGATCTCTGTCGCCTGGCAGTACAAATCCAAGGAGTTAGCAGAGGAAATGGACATCAACCCTCAAGGCAAGATATATTCCAGGCAAGAAAAATGTTTGGGCGGACCATCTGAGCAGGAGGGGACAGATAAATCAACACAGAGTGGTCCCTCCATCAAGAAGTAGCAGATGGCCTGATAAAGAGGTGGGGCTCTCCGTCGATAGACCTCTTTGCCACCGCTTGGAAACAGGAAACTGCCAGTGTTCTTCTCCCCACTCCCAGACCCGCAGGCAGCGGGGGAGGATGCCCTCCTGCAAGATTGGAAGAACCTGGACGCTTACGCCTTTCCGCCTTTTCCCCTCCTCCAGAAGATCCTTCAGAAGATTCGCTACTCGCAGAACCTGCGAGTAACCTTAGTAGCTCCTTGGTGGCGGCAAGCCCCCTGGTTCCCAGAAGTGCTGGATCTTCAGTTAGAGGACCCGGTAAGCCTACCAGACAGAATAGATCTCCTCGCCCAACCCAACAAACGGATGCCTACACCCAAATCCGTCGGCCCTCCGCTTACACGGGTTCAGACTGTCATCAAAATCCTCCGCGATAGAGGTTTTTCCAGGCAGTTAGCTGAGGCCATGGCCAATCCTGTGAAACCTCCTCAGGCAGATTGTACCAGGGAAAGTGGCGACGGTTTCAAGATTGGTGTCAAGATAAAGGCATTGCCCAGACGAGGCCACCATCCCTCAACTAGCGAGTTTTTCCACCACCTCAGGAAGGATACGAACTATCCATATAGGCAGTGGAGGGTTATAGAGCGGCTTTAAATCAAGTATTCGCGTTGGAAAGGCATGGACCTCGCTGCATCTCCAGAAATTTTGTTGCTCTTCAAGCAACTTTAGGAAGACCTTGTCCCCGAGAGAGATACGGACTAAACCCCCACTGGGATGTAGCCTTAGTCCTGGAATCTTGAGAGGGTCCTCACCCTATGAGCCCTTACATTCAGCTTCCTTGAAGAACCTCACCTTGAAGACCCTTTTCCTCTTAGCCCTGGCATCTTCGAAGAGAGGGTCAGCGAACTACACGCGCTGTCCTACGAAGTGTCACACACCAGGCGTTGGAGGGAGATGGGGTTCTCGTTTTGTCCCTGGCTTTGTAGCCAAGACTCAAGACCCATACAAGCCAGAGGAGATGTTTTCCTCTTTTACCATTCCTTCCTTGGGGGATTTTACCGGCTTTGACAAAGAGGAACTGATTCTATGCCCGGTCAGAGCCATGAAGAAAAAGCCTACCTCAAGAGGACGAGGACAGTTCAGACCGGCTATCAAACGGCTGTTCGTGGCCACGGGCAAGCATCCGAAAGAGGTGGCTAAGAATACCATCTCCTTCTGGATCAGACAGGTTATAAGAAGGGCCTACGAAAACAAGGAAGTACCAATGCCAAAGGTGAGGGCTCACGAAGTTAGGGGCATAGGCTCCTCTATGCTCTTCAGGAAGAACCTCTCAGTGGGTCAGGTATTGAGAGCAGGCACCTGGAAGAGTCAAACCGCACCTTCACTCTTCTACCTACGAGAAGTTACGTTCAAATCTCTAGAAGTGTTCTCTCTGGGCCCCATTGTCGCAGCCCAAGAGATCCTCTATGGCGTTGGTCACACCCGCACTGCGTACCTCAATTTGGAAATACACACACACACACTCCCAGCAATTCCCGCCTAAGTCTGGCCGAATGGAAGGGGTATGAGTGAGTTTTCCTGGTAATATCCTACGTATGACTGTACTGTCCATGACACGACTTGGCCACTACTGACTTACCTGGAGAGTAGAATGATGGCTAAGAATCCTTCAGAACAGCTCTCTGAGTGAGTATTAGTACCATAGGTTAGGACAACAGCCTTGGGTTCTCCCCTATTGAATCCTTACCGTGTAAAGTGTCATGAGGAGTAGGGGGTCTGGATTAACATCAGGTCGTGTGAAGTTATTGGCGGCTCTTCAAAGGGTACATTCAGGTCACTCACCTTCCCATCCTCAGTTCGAGTCTCCTTTTGTTAGCAACTGACGGTTTTGTACTTAGTCGGAACAAAAGTAATTTTGTCGAAAAATTATTTTTTCCTATATACAAACCTAGGTTGTCTAACAGATTAATGGCCGCCCTCCTCATCCACCCCTCTTGAGTTATGGCCCCCCGCCCCCCTTTTGAAGAGTGTGTCTGTTTAGACTAAGTATTCTAACGGCTCAAAGAATGGTATCACAATGACCTACCCAAGCTGGCCCGGGCTCACCCCGCGCAGTTACCCCAGACCCAGGTACAGCGATTCAAGTTTGAACTCTTTGTATGCGGTAGCGGCGGCGCGTTCCCGCGGATATCCTTTTGTTAGACAACCTAGGTTTGTATAGGAAAAAATAATTTTTCGACAAAATTACTTATTTGGTCTCCTGTGGGTGCCAGGAGAGTTGGAACACCCATACCTACTTGGATGAGAATTGTAAGTGAAGATTCATTCAAGATGAAGTACAAGAAAGACATGAATGGCAGAATTGTGCAGAGGCCCTTTTTCCTCAAGCATCATTGGAGGAAATTATAATAATGCATCAAAGTGATGTGATTATAAGTGTATAGCCTAATTTCAGAGCAAGTTTTCTCAATGCTATTCCTAAGCGTATTTCAAGTGTAATAAAGAGAGACGCACATTATCAGATCAAAAATTAATAACATTTGGGTTGTCTGTTTAGAGTAATTACTGACAACAGTTTTACATACAGCACTTTGGACAGTCCGCTTCCTCAAAATTGGTATGGTAAAAGGTACTAGACTACATGTTTTCACTTTTATGTAACAAATAAGATGGAATATGAAAACTGGAAACCTTACACAGAAAACTGTGCAAGGTTTCCAGTTTTCATGCGGCACATCATCATCTCTGTATCAGATAAATCTAGACTAAAAAAAATCTAGACCAAAAAAAATTTTTTTTTAATTAAATAATATGCCTAAAAAGTGAAGTAAATCATGTATGGACAGACTGTGCCAAACTCAACAACTCGAGCTTCACAAGGCTTGAGTCATGAAGCCCAAAAGCAAAGCACAAGATACAGTAGTTAGATCACAAAGTCTGAGGTGTGAAGAAGTGACCAGCTTCAAGGCCTTCATCATAAAAGGTAAAAGGCAGAAAGAAATGCAGTAGGGGGCCAAAGTATTCTGTAAAGAAATATTTGTACAGTAGTTTAGTACAGTGTGCTATGTACGTAAAGCCCTGCCCACACGAGCAAACTTTGTCCTTTGACAAAAGTAAGAAATTTGTCCATTGCCAGACTCACCATTTGTGTTCACCATATGCATAGCCAAAGTATATGTAGAGCGCTTTGAGCAAAGAAAAAACACCAGGCTTTGTCTGGGGTGGATAACATACACAACTGCCAGGTATACAAATATGACAAAGGTTGATGCAGAGCCAGTGCATTACGTAGTTTTATCATAAGAAACAGGTGTTGTATATTAAAATCATGAAATTTATTTTTACATTGCCAGAGTAATTAACAAAATATGAGTAAAAATATATACACACTGGAATATGCAGAGATCATGGAAATAAAGATTATATTTATCATTGGAATCAAATACTGTATGTATATAACTTGATATCCATGGGATATATTCTTACCATTTTCTGTTTTAGATGTTAGATATTACTAGTATATATAGGTAATATGTGGTTGATTCATTATGTATGGTCATTTTTATATGAAATTAAGATGTATATTTCCTTGCTCTTCAAGCATTATTATTATAGTGTTAATATAAATTTATTTTTTCATTTTTTTACATCCACTTTCCTTTCTGTTAATTTCATAATGTGATATTACTTACTATGGAATGCTAGGGGGTAATGTTGTCAAATTGAGAATGGAACGACTTGTGTCTATTCTTGTTTAACTTTGTTGGTCCCCTCTGCAGTTCTCTTAAAACAGTCGCATGGACTTCTAAGAACTTACCTTTCCAAGAACTAGCTTTTACACCATTCCCCGTAACCTACAACTTGTGTTCTTCTCTTCACACATACTTAATGCCTGTCAATAAGCCACAGAGTATCAGTCACTCTCTTCTTCTGGGTATGATCCATGCTGCCATTGTCCTACTGTGCTCACCTCCACTCAGGACTTTTGGCTGGCCAAGACATGTCTGTGTTGACAACAGACTTTTTTGTTTGCTTACAGATTTTGTCTGGCCAACGGACTATGTCTCCCTGACAGTCTGGTTGTGTGGAGAAGTTTTAAGACATACAGAAATCAGTACCCTGTATTAGTTGATGCACAGAAAATAAGTCAGTGCTGGTTTACTTTGGTTTATGTTTAATCCTGAACTTGGTTTTCATTAATTTTTTGGTTTTATAGTATGTTTGTCTTTAAGGTTTTGGTTGAAGACATTACCATTCCTGATACTGGGACTAAAGTAGACTTGACCTAAATCAAAATCAAGGGTGGTTTTCTTAAGGTGCATACAATTTTAGTAGAACTGTTAATCACACACTCATGTTGATGAATCTGTTTAGCATATGTATTGAACAGTAGAGTTATAAAGATAGGGTTATCTTTAAATTGCTTGGAAGTGTAACAGAATACTTCATGTCTTATTTACAGTCAGTCTTATGTGGTAGGGCACTTTCTGTGTATAGTTGCATGTCTGAGGAGCAATGTGGGGATTATGATACAGTATTGTGAAGGAAATTGTTAGTGCCAGGAGGCATATTGCAAGAAATTTAGAATAAGAGAAGGGACGAGAGCAGTACATGTGTAGAATGTGGAAAGAAGTTGGAACCATAGTTTTAAGATTGGTTAACTTTTGCAGATTTCCTGGCATCTGATACATCTCTACTACCCTCCCCAGTGAGGTTTGCAGAGACTTTGATAAAGGGAAGCTTTGTTACTATGTACACCATGGTGTACCCTTTAGTGTCCCTTAAGGCTGAGTTACATTGTTCTCTGCTTTTTTCACATGAGGGAATGAGTTACCAGATGATACTGACCCACTCAGTAGTTGTATTTATTGTGGTATATTTGTAATATTTGAAGAACTTCATCAGTAGACATAAATACAAGAATTAATGCTCTGTACTTGGTCATTTCAGGTGCCTTTAATAATGGGAGTCATTGATATGGTCACTGTGATGGTCGTTATAAGATATTTACATCGGAACCTTTGTGAATGCTACATGGTTTTGAAACATCAGTGAAGGAAACTAATGTTTTACAGGTAAAGACTTCAAACACCCATTTATTGCTTTTGAGTTGAACAAAAAAAAGGGGAGCCAAATGTTCCAATGAGAATACACACCAAGGCTGTAACATTCAAATATCTCTGATAGCTGGATAAGTCACTGAAGCTTATTTACAATGTTTTAGGGGTATAGTGTTTACCTATTAACATTTTTGTAGACCCTCACTTTCCCCTAGAGTCTAGAGTCTTAATTTTTCGGAATAGGAGTAGACTACCCTTCAAGGACTGTTGTCCACCAGTATCTTCTAACAATCCCATATTAGGCATAAGTTCAAGGATTGCCCAAATTTCTGGCCTTATTAGCAGAGGGGAGGGTCATTAGAAACAAGTGCTGAAAGTTAAAAACCATCCCTCTCCAAGCTTCTGCAATTGGCTTTTCTTAATGTAGAACTAATATTGACCTTTTGCTTCTAAATGGGATTGTTCTGCAGGTTGGCCCTGGATGGAAATCCTTCATTATGTGGTAAATTCCATTCAATGGAACAATTTAGGCTTTTTGGGACCCTGAATGATGCAAATTTCCGACTACCTAACCATCATAACTCCAGGAAGTACACTTCATATGTAACAAGACAGTCACTAGTTTAAGTCTGTACAGTGGAACTTTGGTTTTCATATGTAATCTGTTCCAGAACGTCTTACGAAATCCGAAATGTACGAAATCCATAACAATAATTCTCATTAGGAATATTGTAAACCCAATTAATGCATTCCAGACATCCGAAGATATTAACAAAAAATATATTTTATAGAGAATATACGCCGTTTTACATTTAGAAAACAATGAGAAATAGATACAAATGATTATTGGATAAATAAACATCACTCCTACCTTTATGGAAGACTCTTGTTAGTGTATGGAAGACAGAGAGGAGGAGAGAGGGAGGAGAAGAGGTTATTGTTTGGAAGGGGAATCCCCCTCCGGAAGGATTTCAGGTATCAAGGACCAATCTCAGTTTTTATTGGCACTATCTGGGGTTACTTCCCCTCTTGAGAGTTGCTGGGCCCCTTTTGCAGGAAACAAGGCATTGTCATTCAACATGTTGGAGACAGATTACATTTTTGTTGGGATGATAAGTCTCCACAAGATTTTATATAGAACTCCACTTTGGAAACAAGTCCTTAATCGCTGAAGTAGGCACATTGTATATGCCCGTTCGCTTGTTGAATTTTTCAAACCAGCCTCTGCCAGCCTTAAATTCACTAACAGCAGCACTTGTTGTAGGCATCTTCTTACTGGGATTGACATGCAACATCCACGCCCTTTCACAAATTATCGCCTTCCAACACTGCTACGAGTTCTTTCTTAAATCCTATATTATTTCTTGCATTTTATTAATAGAAGTGGCCCTGATGCCTTATTTAGCAGTTGCACTCGAATAAAAAAGCACAAAAAACAACAAACACACAAGCTGAGTGGGTCACAAAAGAACATGGGATGATTTGTTTGGCCACTCAATACGGCCCTAGTCACGAGGTGGGCCCTGGAAGGAGTATTTCAAGGTTCACGAATTCCGAGGAAATGTATGGAACCTGAGTAAAAGTTTTGTAGGAAAAGGTTGACGAAAACCGAATTGTACGAAAACCAGGACATACGAAATTCGAGTTTTGACTGTACGTACTTCAGACTGGCAGCACCTTGTCATGTATGTTTTGTATGTAAGTCAAGATATGTAATGTGTCACCGCAGTGCAAGCTGCTTTATGTAAATGGCATGGGAAATACTCGTATATAGTGAATATGTTCAGTTCATGGATATTGCATGGTATTGTAATGTATATGTATGTACTGCAATGTCATTCTCGTGTATGCTTGGCTTCAATGCTCATATATTTTATATTGTATAATTTCTTTGCTTGTATCCATTGTATCTTTCTTCTTGTCTCTCACTTAATACACTCCACCCAAAAAACAACAGCAGTTGAGTGTTTTTATATCATCTTACATCCAGGTGTTCACCCGCATGCCATCTGGGGTCGATTTACATGGAATTCATCTAATGCATGATTTAAGCAATTTGTTGATTCTGTCTTCTCTGAAGAACTGCCATGATCTTGGGATTGTGATACACAGGAAAAAGTTGGATCTCCAGTCAAAGCAATAGTTGAAATATCTGGGCAAGCTTAGACAAGAAGTCAGTCCTGTGGACTTCCGGATTATCAAGTTCAGGGAGGTGTCAGTTTAGTCGCTGCAGCCTACTGATCTTTATCAGATGATGGAATTGAATCATTAGTCATCCTTAGGGAAGCTCATGGCAGTTCCAACAGCTCTTGCTTTAAAAAAGGTGCTTAAACTGACACAGACCTCCAGCCTTTGATAAAATCTAATTGATAGGTCGCCCACCTGGAGGACCTAGTTGATTGAGGTTAATGGACAGGAGACTATCTCCATATGTTGCCTTGAAAGTTTTGGGAGATTGAGAGATGGTTCACTTTATGATGTTAATGAGCAACCTCACTTCTGCAGTGACACATCGAGCAGTGGGGTTGGTCTCTTCTGGTTAGCTGGTGACAAATTAACAAGTCGGCAGTTTGCCTTGCCATCAAGATGTTAGCCAGGCACATCCTATCTGGGGAAACATATAGCCCATTTCTACATCTTCCCAGGAATGAGGATGGCTCCTTGTATGCTTCAAGCTAAGATGTATCCTTTTCTGTTGAGTTTTCTTAAGATGCCAAGGGATTCTTCCATGGCCAACCCTATTTTGGTACCCCATCTGCTAAGGTACCATTTGTGAAATTACCTGTTTCCTGGCCGGAGACCATTCAGCAGCTTCTGTGAGAGCCTTTCCTTGCAGAACTGCATTGGCACTATCAGGTACCTTCAAGGGTGGCCATTGAGTTATAAACAGGTGTAGGACATTTTACAGTACTGGATAATTTTTTTATATTTCTTTGTACTGTAACTGTAAACTTTAGACGGAGGTTTGGTTCGAGGGCTTACACACAGTAAAAAAAGCCATGCAGATTCAAATGTCATAATATAAGGCAATGTAATACCTTGTGCTGTGGTTTCTGCATATATATATAGATATATATGTATGTATATATATATATATATATATATATATATATATATATATATATATATATATATATATATATATATATAATATATATATATATATATATATATATATATATATATATAATATATATATACAGTAAGTCTCGGGTTACGCTGGTCTCGACTTACGATGTTTCGTGGTTACGAACGCGCCCCCATAAAAATATAAAAAAATAATATTTTGCGTCGTTCCGTCTTACGCGGTTTAGCGTCGTAAGCAACGTAAACAAACGCGAACTAGTTCCAGGCGCACGGCGGAAGAATACGCTTTGTGGGGGAGAGGACGGCGTCGCTTCGCTACGCTCATTCCTCGCCCATACGCCATTTTGGTTGTTTACACTGCCTCTCTCTCCCTCGTGTTGTATCGTTTTTGTAACTTTTTGCTCTTTGTTATGGCTCCCAAGCGCAAGGCGGACTCTTCTGATGGTAGTGCATCGAAGAAAAAGAAAGGCCATCACCATGAAAATTAAAGTGGACATTATAAAGCGATCTGAGAAGAGGGAGAAACGCCAACAAACATTGGCCGCTCGCTTGGCCTTAGCCGTTCGACCGTTGCTACCATTATCAAAGATAGCGCATCGTTGAACATGTGAAAGGGATCTGCTCCTATGAAAGCGACAGTGATAACTAAGCAGCGTAGTGGTCTAATAACTTGAAATGGAAAGGTTATTGGTGCTTTGGTTGGAAGACCAAAATCAACGGCGTATCCCAGTCAGCCTTATGGTGATTCAGGAGAAGGCGAAAAGATTGTTTGAAGCGTTGAAAAAGAAAAGGGGGAGGGAAGTGAAAGTGAAGAGTTTGTGGCTAGTAGGGGTTTGGTTTATGCGATTTAAGGCTCTTCACTAACCTCCCCAGTCTCTCCAGCACCGCAGCTTCCTCTCCAGTGTGCAAGCCAATCAAACTAATAAAGGTAAGGAATTGTTCTCTCGTTGTTATTGATAGTATCTTTACATTAAATCATGTGGGTATTTTTCAATGTTCCGAACTTACGCTGAAAATCGTGTTACGATGCATCGTAAGAACGGATCAACGTCGTAACTCGAGGACCCCCTGTATATATATATATATATATATATATATATATATATATATAGTTACGTATAGGGCCTCGTATAAACCAAATACATAAACCGGAACTATTATATCGAAATGCAAAGTAATTGGATTTTAACTTACCTTAAAAAAGGTGGGTTTTGGTATTATTATTTTTAGAGAAAAGAGGTCGCCAGGAAACTCAGCTAATTACTTTACATAAATTTATTTACAAGAGGCCATTGAATGGCCTGGGAACAGTAACTGCAACTTGTCTGCACGTGGGCCAAGTCTATCTCACAATAAGGAAAAGCTGGCCATAAACAGATGTGTAACAAGGCTGTTTTCCGAAAGGGATCATTGTGATCTTGGTTACTGTAAGGAAGCACTTGAGGGCGAGACAGGACACGGACTCAGCAAATATGGAGAAGGGGTTCCAGATTAACACAGTGTAAAATAAAGACTTCTTGCCCAAATTTACAGTTACTCACTTTGGCTAACACACTGGGGAGGAACTCTTAGTGTTAAGTGAAATATTCAATGACTTCATTTGTCTGGGACGATCACCAAAGGGAGACATGCGGCCACGAGGCAGTAAAAGGAACAAAGGGATGTTCATTTGAGAGTTGGGAGTTCGAATTGGGAAATGAAGTTCAGTTTACTGGACTCGGAGGAAAAGGACTAGCAATATAACTGTATCACAAGACGTACCTGGATGCATTATTGGAAGTGGACCTTTGTAGAAAACTGGCATCCGCTTTGTCTGAGGTCTGGGCACGCCAGTAGCACCGTGGTAGGCCTAATGAGAAGGCTGGTTGGGCAGGACGTCTGTCTTGGGTCACAGACTCGAGTGGACTGAGGCCGAATGCAGGTGTGATTCATGGGGGATGGGTTCAGCTTATCCCCCCAATAGCAGGGAATCCTGGAAACAGAACATACGGCCAGCGAAGGGTTCACAGGAAAAAGGAGCTTAGAAGTAGGCCTAATAAGTACCTAGCTTAGCTACACACTTCCCTTTGGGATACATCCCTAAGGAGTAAGAATTTTATTCCCCCGCTCTAACAGGAAATTCCTATCTCCAGCTTGCGTTTTTCCCTTTGAAGTCTGCTGATTAGGGGAAAATGGCTGCTTTTCTATTTCTAGCAATCGAAATATTTAACTAAATGCTGGGTAGATGAGGCGATCAATAAACGTAAAATAATATATATATATATATATTATATATATATATATATATATATATATATATATACACACACGTACACTACATACTGTATACTTTTCATGGTAAGAATCATTTCTACGTAATTTATGCTGCAATAAACTACCCATAATTACCGAAATTAATGCAGTTGTTCAGGCTAATATGAACAGATGAATAAAGAAAGTCTCCCAGTGTGTGTAATCACCAAAGTCTTGGTTATTGCTTGATAGCTTTGATAACGATGATGATTGATGTATGATGCCATTGCCAGTGTGGTGAGATGACTAGACATATGGCATTATGGGTAAGTAGTGTGACATCAAGGTAACCTATACCCTCTTACAGGACCTCAGGATTGTTTGTGGTGTAAGAAACAAATAACACTTGCATACCCCTAATGCGCTGAAGGAGAGTACTAATTGGTAGGAGCTGAGGAGAGTGAGGGCTGAGGATCCTTAAGCTACAAATGCTCCTCAGTAATGTCAGGGATAAGGAGATTAAAGACTGAGGGTCCTAGTACATTGATATATAGGACTTCTCATTTGCATTGTTTGTAAACATTGTAAAGGGAAATTGTTTCTTAGCCCCATCAAACAAGTCTTGCATTGGTTGTAGGAGTAATGTTATATTTTTGTTGATAAAGATACTTTGTTACATTTGAGGCATCACACTCAAGAATGAGCTGTCTTAACTTGAGTACCAGTTGTAAAAACTAGGAAAATTTTCTGATTACCCAAACAATAGCTCTGTTTCATCACCATCTTGCACTGTAGAAGGTTTTAGTAGACCTTAGGTATCACCATTGCAATCATTTCAGTGGAGCATTTCCACCAGCTTCCCCTCCAATATTCAAGGTATTATTGTCTCCTGCATCAACATAAGCAAAGTCTTTTGAAGATATTTACTTGCCTTTCAAAACTAGCTTCCAACATTCTTTCAGTCTTTGGCTCTTCTATACACCCATGGTCTCTTTGCAAACAGCAACTTTAAAGTAAGGGTGGTTTAAGTTGCCTCAATGCGTATGAATATACAGTAGTACCTCGTATTTCGAACTTAATCCGTTCCAGAAGGCTGTTCGAGGTACGATTTATTCGAAATATGAAACAAATATTCCCATAGGAAATAAAAGGAAATCAGGATAATTCGTTCCAGCCAACCCATGAAGTCCCCTTTTCACATTTTTTCTGTTATTAATGTGTTAAAAAGTTAAATCAAGAGTGTAAAGTAATGAAACAGTACGTTTTATGAAGTACAATTTTCTAAATTTAATTTTTTCTGTGTACGATTTACGAACTGGTAAAAATGGCGCTGGCAGGCTGGGGGATGGAGGGAGGAGAGATGGAACCCTCTTGAGCAAACCGAATTGATTGCAGTATGCAAAGGTTGATAACTAAATACATTTTATTCACATTAGGTACAAAGATAATTAAAGGAATCGATAGTGTGTGTGTGTGTGTCCGATTGTGTCTGAGAGAGAGAGAGAGAGAGAGAGAGTAATCAGCGTGTTTACACTTGGTTCTTAAGTGCACGAAATAGATTAATTATGCCACAATACATCAACTTACTGTTGGCAAACGGCAGACTTTTAAAACAAACAATCGAAGGCATGCAGAAGCTGAATGCGGCGCCAGTTTGTTTGTTACAGGGCTGAGTTACTTTTACAGTAGTAAAAATATCGTAAAAAGCAATTATCACTAGATTGGTATTTTGATGTAATAATAATAAAAGTGATTTGGGCAGATCAAGTGTAAGTGAAAGAAATGGGGGAATAATCATCCCAGATCAGCTAATAAGTCAATGGTAAGCTGAGCCGTTTCTCTCTCTCTCTCTCTCTCTCTCTCTCTCTCTCTCTCTCTCTCTCTCTCTCTCTCAGCGCAACGAACACTGACTCGAGCAAGCGTTTTTTTTATCGTGTTGCATTTATTTTCATGTTTTATCATTATGGTAAATTTATTGTGAAATATCATTTTTTATGTGAATAAGTACTGTCTCTTCTTCTCTCCTAAACAATACCTCGACCCACGATAACTTAAAATATAAGCGCTACCTTCCTCTACATCAAGTTAGCTGTGTATCACCGCAATGACGAATGATTTTGTTAATCATTTGTGCTAAGTTTTACTGTGAAAAGCTTTGTTCTTTCATTTACTATTTTGTTAATATTGTTCAACTCAAGGTCCAAAGAGTATAGGTTTTGTCAGCGTTGACTCAAAATGAGCTTCTGCCAGGTCGAGAGCGTGACGTCAACTCAACCTCGCCTTAGCTACCACGAGGGAGGTCCTTTATTAATCCAATGGACAACAGCAAATACTATACGTGTTTACGGATGCTCTACATCTAGTTAAGCTTTTTAGAAATAATTCTCTTGACCATGGATTCATATCGCCGGATGGTACAGTTGCCTCACAGTGTTCCTTTACCCAGTCCCCTTATGTTTCATGAAAATGGTCTGGTAACACAGCAATGAAGCCTGTATGTCTTGTAACGACGGATGTGAATGGTCGAGCTATTGGATGCCAATGTTAATATTTTCTAATCACTATTGTAGACAATATGTTAATGATATACGAATAATAGTTCACATTACCAGTGAACTGAGTCGATGTTAAACAAATAGAAAAATAGTATAGTAACAGTGCAGTAAAAATAGCAATGGTAAAAATAAAGTCCTTATTAACCATAGATAGATAGATAGATAGATATTTTTATTGACCACAATACAAAATAATATGAATTTTACAAAAGAGTATTTGGTCCAAATTACAAAATTAAGTACAGTAGATTTTGTACAATCTCTTATACAAACTAAATGAATTTCAATTACACATATATTGTAATAAAACTAAAACTATAATCGTCAACCTTTGTCTCATTTAGGTGTGGCTGTGCAAGCGCTTGCTGGGATCCTACTTTTGTTCATGGTAGATCATAATTAGGTGTCAATTTCAGAAAGTTATTTAAATGGAAATACGCTTTGGATTTACACAGTCCATTTATTTATAAAGTAATGAAATTATAAACCGCAAATACCAAGACCTATAAATATAATTTCATAAAGGCAACTACGATAGCCATTGACAAGGTACAATATGGAAGGCTTTGGGGGAAAATTATAGACCACCAGATGTATAAAGGAACTAATGCATCCAGTGTGTTGCCACTCATACTTGTTCTTTATTCGAGCCACTTCTCACCAGAGTAGCCTAGATGGAAATTTCTCTGGCCGGTATTTAACTCGAGTCATCCGAGTAACAACATACCTTATCCAAGAGTGGATAAAAAGGAATAGTTTGCAGTCGATATGAGTTTTCATTTCAGCCTTTCGTCTCGTGGGATTCGTGACTGGATTTCTTGTCGCTTCCGTCTCGAATTTGTCGACTATTTATGATCCCGTGGATTTGTCATTTCAAAGAATTCAAGATACATTTTGCTATTTTTGCGTCCTTGTCCATTAATTTTATTTTTATTTTTAATAAAATTTTAATTGAATCTGAATTTGATTAGTTTTTTGTTTGTGAAAATGAGCACCAAACTAATCTTTGAAGGGCAAAATGTAGGTCATTGGCTACATCCACTATAATTGTTTATCATTCTTTTTTTTCATATTAACAAGCATTGTTCCTGATTCCAGTAATTGCAGCTTTGTATTATCCTGACCCTTCCCTGATTAGAGCATCAGTGTCGATTTTTGCTTTCCTTATCGTTAGGATCAAATTAAATTAAGTCCGTTTAACCAACGGCTCCCCCACCCCCACTACTGACTCTCCAGCCGCCGCCACCTCCCCCCCCCCACCCCCCCCCCAAGTCCCTCACTAATCCTCCAGTCCCACCCTCCCTTAATCCTCAGGTAGCCCTGCAACCTCCCAGGTCACTGCTCACGAGATGTGGTGTGGAAAAATCAGTAATCCTAAAATTTCAATGGTCACTTGACCATTCTTTCCCCTCTTTTACAAAGCTCTGGAACTGCAGTCTAATAAGTTCTGTTTGCCTTTGCTTAAAGGTCAACCCTTGATATTGTAATATCTTGTTTCTTGTTCTTGATTTTTTTGGGAGGGGGTTTTGGTTTGGTCATAGCACCGAACTCATTCATTCTCATCATGATTAGAAAGCAGCAGTACTTAGGTCTAACAGAATTTAGTGTTGCCCTTGACATGGTAGCCGAAAGGCTTCTACAGATGATTAACCCGTTATTTAATTTTCTGAGTCAATTTGATTTGACTGGCATTTCACCAAGCTTAATTTTCCTTTCGAAGCAATGAAATCCATTACAACCTATTATATATGTTTATAAGATGCAGATAAAGCTTTCTGACAGCTCAGGATATAATTGAGATGAAAGTGTTTTTGAAAGTAAAGCAACAGGATGCACAAACTTTTTGTTCCTTCTTTTGGTGCTTTTCCTGTCAATCATGAACATCTTAAGTAGATCAACACCAACCAAACCTACATATGAAAAGTGAAAGACGTTTTACATACACACACTGCACTGTAAGTAGTGTAGAGACCGTGGGGCTGGATTCTTCTGACCTTAGCCTAAGCCTATGTCTGACATCGGAATACCATGACTGAAACTGACATAGTCTCTTTGTCTTCAGCCCTCAAAAATTTAGGCAGAGGCCACAATTTATATAATGTATGTCATTGGTTTCGATACTAAAAGGCCAGATTCTTCTGACCTTGGCCTAGGCCTACATCTTGAGCAGGACATAGGGTTCTATGTCCTTGATGATTTAATCTGAAGCCGCAATATATTTGATGTGTTTTAATAGAGACTAAACACTGTTCTGCATTGAAGTCTCCATGTATATAGATAACTACTTACTGATTAGCAAGCAGCATTGAAGTCTCCAGAAATATGGACAACTACTTATTAGACAGGTAAATATATCAATATGCAGCTAATCAAGCTGGGTAAACTTTGAGGTGGGCCACTGTACGAAACAATGCATCAATGGAAAGAGGAAGATATGTAGGAATATGGATAACTACCTACTAGGGAGAAGCATTGAAGTCTCCATGAATATAGATAACTACTTACTGGAAAGAAGCATTGAAGTCTCGAGGAATATAGATCACTACTTACTGGAAAGAAGCATTGAAGTCTCGAGGAGTATAGATAACTACTTACTGGAGGCAGCATTGAAGTCTCCATGAATATGGATAACTACTTACTGGAGAGAAGCATTGAAATCTCAATGAATGTAGATAATTACTTACAGGGGAGAGGCATTGAAGTCTCCAGGAATATGGATAACTACTTACTGGAGAGAAGAATTGAAGTGTCCAGGAAGCATATTCCCGGACTGCACTGAGGCTTCGGCCAGGCTCCTCCAGGCTCCTCCCCTAGAGCTCTGTGGGCGGAGATATCTCACTCCCCTAGCAGATGACGCATTTTGCTCTTTCAGCTTATTTTGTTGCGTTTTTATTATTATTATGTTGTGTAAACATGAAATTGTGATATATATCCATATTTTACGATAGCAGTATGCATATTTTTCTATATAAATCAATATTATTCATAAATTTATTGCAATATGCTGCTAGCCCAAGTTCGTTTAGCGAAAGTTTTGCAATACGATCCGAACGGATGCTATGACATTTACACGAATATATACACATTTCATCGCAATTGAAACTCAAAATGTGACAGTTAGTGGTGTTTCCAGATATTATTATATATATGCACTTGGTTAATATGAGTAATAGTCAAATGACTAGTAGCACATTTAAAGGAAAAGAGCTTCGTTTCCTAAACCCCAAGTTTTGTTTACATTCGTCAGCTGACGTATGGCCTAACTTCTGTGGGCGGAGATATCTCACTTTCCTTGCAGACGATGGACGACGCATTTTGCATTTCGCTATGCCATACTGCCCTCTTCATTCTTCTCCCAGTCATTAGCTTATTTTGTTAGGTTTTTGTTATTTTTATTTAAGGTTAGGCTTCTACATGCTGCCATCTGTTGTCTTACGTACTACTCACTCACTATGTTCATTCTTCTCCCAGACATTCACTGGTTTTAACTTTGTATTATCTTTAATATGTTATGTCAACATGAAATTTGATGTATATCCGTTTTTACGATAGCTGTGTACGTATTTTGCTATATAAAAGCAATATTATTCATAGATGGATACTGTTTATTATCACTATTTCTTCATCCACTGTGAAAACTACCTTTATATTTGCAAGAACTGCGTATGCACTTCTCACTTACTATTTCCGTAATCTTCAGATTGAACTTTTTTATTTATTTATCAGGACTCGTGTATGTATTACCTACTAGCATCCATGCCATGTGCGTAGGAAGCTGCTTATATAATTATCTACAGACATTTATAGTAATGTATTCTGTGATGCTTCCCATATTCCTGGGTATGGGATGGCTGATATATATTAGATGGATACTGTTTATTATCACCATTTCTTCATCCACTGTGAAAACTACCTTTACTTGCTACTTGTCGCCTACTAGCATCCATGTGCGTAGGAAAATGCTTATATAATTATCTACAGGCATTTATTATGATAATGTTGAAAATGGGTTTATTTTTCGTACAATATATTTTTTGTTTAGTATCCTCGCACTTATTAACCCTCCCACTTGTCCTTTTACTACAAGTCTGCAGCATGTAAGACTATTGATCTCGCAGCTTCATACTATCATTAGTATTATTTAGCAATAGAGGCTGATGCAAGATATTTTCACAGTATAGACATTTATTTTTTAAACCCCTTCATGTCCATGCTTGATGTACATAAAAGTTTATTTATGCACTTGTACTGCAGTGTAGAATAAATGAAAATGATGACCAGGTTGTAACAACAGGAAAAGCATGTATGGACTAGAAAAAACAGCAGGCTACGTGTAGCTCCAAGTTGTGCAAGGTTGCCACCCTTTAGAAGTGAATAATTCTGAGAGCAAAAATGAAGGAACACAAACTAAGTACTGAAATTAAGGTCAATGCATCATGAAGTGAAGAGAATTTTTCTGAAGTATACTATCTGAGAAAGGAAGGTTGAGCCTGTACAATTTTGACACATGCAACGAAAATAATACTACAGAAGTGTATGCAAGGGTAAACATTGAGGAAAATCATAAAAATTCCTTTTCATATATGACTTTAATAATTTCACCAACATTCCTTTACCCAATTCATCAATGCCTCAAACATTTATTTTCCACATTGGCACTGCCTTTAGTGCACTAGATAGGTATGATGTCTCAAAACATGGAATGATACAAAGAGGTCTTTTTTTCAAAACATTGATAATCACAAAAAATAGGATCAGCCTTTCTCTTACATGAACCATTATCTTCCTTTAAGCAATTCTTTGGCAAGATATAGCATACAATACATTGGGGCTTGTGGTTTTGTTATCATACTGTGCTGGAAAATGCCTTTCTTAACCTACATTCCCTAGGATTTGAATATCTACCCCTTTGAGTTTTGCTCCCTTTACAGCCTAACCTAGTGTCAGTCATTTTCCCCAAATTCTTTTATCAAGCTTATTAGTGGGATTCTGAATATTGTAACATATGTTTGAGTCTACAAATGCAGCATTAACTATTAGGTGCCAAATGGGTTGGTACCATCTTTTCCTCTTTGTTTTGTAAGGATATGTTGTGCAAAGTTGAAACTTATCATCTAACCCACCCCCCCCTCTTATACATATTATATTCTAAATGAACACAGGGCTGATCAATTTTTCCCCCTTCTTTGACTGAATTTTCACCTTATAAGTTCCTCATAAAAGAAGACAAACAAAATTTCAAAGGTTAGGCTACACCAAGAGTTAAAGAAAAATCAAAAGGGCAAAGTCAGCTGACTGATAAAAACAAAACAATATAAAGTATTTTTGCTATTAGTAAATTCAACATTGTGGTTTATTACTGAATGTGATGTTTACTCTATTGAAAAACAAAATTTTATTTACAAATTCCTTCTCATATATAGTAGTAAAAGAAAAACAGAAGTTAGGCCACACGTCAGCTAACGAATGTAAACAAAACTTCTTGTTTAGGAAACGAAGTTCCTTTCCTATTAAATGTGCAGTCATTTGACTATTACTCATATTAATCAAGTAAATATATATAATAATATCTGGAAACACCATTGACTGTCACATTTTGAACTTCAATTACAATGAAATGTGTACATATTCATGTAATTGTCATAGCATCGGTTCACATCGTAAACCCTTTCGCTAAAGAACTTTGGCTAGCAGCATATTACGTACAATAAATTTATGAATAATATTGATTTATATAGTAAATTATGCATATTGCTATCGTAAAATATGGATATATGTCACAATTTCATGTTTACACAACATAAAAATAATAAAAACGCAACAAAATAAGCTAATGACGGAGGAGAACTAAGAGGGCAGATCGACGGAGTGAAATGCGTCGTCTGCTAGGGGAGTGAGATATCTCCGCCCACAGTGCTCTAGGGGAGGAGCCTGGAGGAGCCTGGCCGAAGCCTCAGTGCAGTCCGGGAATATGCGTCCAGGAATATGGATAACTGCTTACAGGAGAGAAGCATTGAAGTCTCAAGGAATATAGATAACTACTTACTGGAGGCAGCATTGAAGTCTCCATGAATATGGATAACTACTAACTGGAGAGAAGCATTGAAATCTCAATGAATGTAGATAATTACTTACAGGGAAGAGGCATTGAAGTCTCCAGGAATATGGATAACTACTTACTGGAGAGAAGAATTGAAGTGTCCAGGAATATGGATAACTACTTACTGGAGGCAGCACTGAATTCTCCAGGAACACAGATAAATACTTACTGGAGGCAGCATTGTATTCTCCAGGAATATGGATAGCTATTTATGGAGGCAGCATTGAAGTCTCCAGGGATATGGATAACTACTTACTGGAGGCAGCACTGAAGTCTCCAGGAACAGATAACTACTTACTGGAGGCAGCATTGAATTCTCCAGGAATATGGATAGCTATTTATGGAGGCAGCATTGAAGTCTCTAGGGATATGGATAACTACTTACTGGAGGCAGCATTGAAGTCACCAAGGATGTAGATAACTACTTACTGGAGACAGCACTGAAGTCTCCAGGAATTTGGATAACTAATTACTGGAGGAAGCATTGAAGTCTCCAGGAATATGGATAACTACTTACTGGAGAGAAGCATTGAAGTCTATAGGGATATGGATAACTACTTACTGGAGGCAGCACTGAAGTCTCCAAGAACATACATAATGACTTGCTAGAGACAGCATTGAATTCTCCAGGGACATGGATAACTACTTACTGGAGGCAGCATTGAAGTCTCGATGAATGTGGATAACTACTTACTGGAGGCAGCATTGAAGTCTCCAGGAATATGGATAACTACTTACTGGAGGCAGCATTGAAGTCTCGATGAATGTGGATAACTACTTACTGGAGGCAGCATTGAAGTCTCCAGGAATATGGATAACTACTTACTGGAGGCAGCATTGAAGTCTCGATGAATGTGGATAACTACTTACTAGAGGCAGCATTGAAGTCTCCAGGAATATGGATAACTACTTACTGGAGGCAGCATTGAAGTCTCCAGGAATATGGATAACTACTTACTGGAGGCAGCATTGAAGTCTCCAGGAATATGGATAACTACTTACTGGAGGCAGCATTGAAGTCTCCAGGAATATGGATAACCATTTACTGGAGGGCAAGCATTGAAGTCTCCATGGTTGGGGTTAACTATTCTGGAGGCGCATTAAGTCTCCAGGAATATGGATAACCATTTACTGGAGGAAGCATAGGAGTCTCCAGGTCACATAAAACTACTTACTGGAGGCAGCATTAAAGTCTCCAGGAATATGGATAACCATTTACTGGAGGAAGCATAGGAGTCTCCAGGTCACAGATAACTACTTACTGGAGGCAGCATTGGAGTCTCCAGATCACAGATAACTACTTACTAGAGGCAGCATTGGAGTCTCCAGGGATGTAGATAACTACTTACTAGAGGCAGCATTGAAGTCTCCAGGTCACAGATAACTACTTATTGGAGGCAGCATTGGAGTCTTCAGGTCACAGATAACTACTTACTGGAGGCAGCATTGGAGTCTCCAGGTCACAGATAACTACTTACTGGAGGCAGCATTGAAGTCTCCAGGTCACAGATAACTATTTACTGGAGGCAGCATTGAAGTCTCCAGGTCACAGATAACTACTTATTGGAGGCAGCATTGGAGTCTCCAGGGAGGTAGATATCTACTTACTGGAGGCAGCATTGGAGTCTCCAGGTCACAGATAACTACTTATTGGAGGCAGCATTGAAGTCTCCAGGTCACAGATAACTATTTACTGGAGGTAGCATTGAAGTCTCCAGGTCACACATAACTACTTATTGGAGGCAGCATTGGAGTCTCCAAGTCACAGATAACTATTTACTGGAGGCAGCATTGGAGTCTCCAGGGATATAGATAACTACTTACTGGAGGCAGCATTGGAGTCTCCAGGTCACAGATAACTACTTATTGGAGGCAGCATTGGAGTCTCCAGGGATGTAGATAACTACTTACTGGAGGCAGCATTGGAGTCTCCAGGTCACAGATAACTACTTACTGGAGGCAGCATTGGAGTCTCCAGGTCACAGATAACTGCTTATTGGAGGCAGCATTGGAGTCTCCAGGGATGTAGATAACTACTTACTGGAGGCAGCATTGGAGTCTCCAGGTCACAGATAACTACTTACTGGAGGCAGCATTGGAGTCTCCAGGTCACAGATAACTATTTACTGGAGGCAGCATTGGAGTCTCCAGGTCACAGATAACTACTTATTGGAGGCAACATTGGAGTCTCCAGGGATGTAGATAACTACTTACTGGAGGCAGCATTGAAGTTTCCAGGTTGCAGTTAACTACTTACTGGAGGCAGCATTGAAGTCTCCAGGTCACATAACTATTTACTGGAGGCAGCATTATGCGATGGGAGCTTGGTCCAGGTCACAGATAACTATTTACTGGAGGCAGCATTGAAGTCTCCAGGTCACAGATAACTACTTACTGGAGGCAGCATTGGAATCTCCAGGGAGGTAGATAACTACTTACTGGAGGCAGCATTGGAGTCTCCAGGGATATAGATAACTACTGACTGGAGGCAGCATTGAAGTCTCCAGGTCACAGATAACTACTTACTGGAGGCAGCATTGAAGTCTCCAGGTCACAGATAACTACTTACTGGAGAGAAGCATTAAAGTCTCCTGTTGGAGACTTCAATGCTGCCTCCAGTAAGTAGTCATCTGTGTCTTGAAGAATTCAATGCTGCCTCCAGTAAGTAGTGATCTACATTCATGGAGGCTTCAATGCTGCCTCTGGTAAGTAGCTATCTGTATTTTTGTAGACTTGAATGGTGCATCCAGTAAGTAGTTATTTACATTTTTGTAGAATTTAATTTTTCTCTCTAGTAAGGTGTTATCCATATTCCTTGGGAATGGGCCACAGTTAAGGCCTGAAAGTACTTAAGTTTTAGTAAAATACTGTATTAATACTCACAAGTAAACAATTTATAATCAGTAATCTTGTGGGTTTCTTTTTTCAATGTAAGGAATTTTACGAGAATGGAAATTTGGAAAAAAAAAAGCACTTACAGCTTCAATCAATCTGTATTGCTTGAGTCCTATAACAAATGCTAATACGAAATTATGGTTGTGAAAAACACTGAACATGACAATTGTGTATTACTACATAGTTTTTAGAAAGGTGCTATACATTAATTTATGAAACCAGCTGATTTTAATAAAGAAAACTCATAATTATATAATTACAAAAAACTTGGACATTTTACTTTTTAGCAATGATTATGACCAAGGACCAGCTCAAATGTGGGGAGAAATGTAGCCATTTAGGTTAAATGTAAAGAAATTAAATCAAAACCTGACGAATACAGTTCCTATTTCTATGTATCTACCCATTTAAGGTGCATCTGGTTGCTTGCTAATTGTATACATATAAAGATTCAGTATTAAAAGTGAAATACCTTACAAAGCACTTAATTACATTACACAGGGTAATTCCATTGTAATTCCATTGTCAAGTGTGTCTTTAACAACCGATGAATTCTCGAACTACCACCATAGTTGTCATGAACTCATATGAACCCCATTATTCTACGAATGATCATAAAAATGAAAATACAATTGATGATTTCTTCTTGATGTTTTGTTAGGTCGCATGTGGAGGGAAATTTTAATATTGAACGAGATATTTGAAACATTTAGTTTGACTTCAATAACTTTTTTCACACCCTCACTAATATCGCTGTGTCGCCGTCCACGAAGACAGCAATATTGGTGAGGGTGTGAAATTGACACTAAATAATGGTCTACCATGGACAAAAGTATGATCCCAGCAAAATCCTGCAGCAGCCACACCTGAATGGAACAAAGGTTGACAATTATTATTAGTAAGCACTGAATATGGTTTTCACCATTGCTATTTTTATTATTCTTTTATTATACGATTTTTCTATATATTTAACAACTTAATTCGCTGGTAATGTAAACTATTATTCTTATATCATTAACACGTTGTCTACAGTAGTGATTAGAAAATAGAGCATTGGCATCCAATATCTCGACCATTCACATCCGTCGTTACAAGACAAACAGGCTTCATTGCTGTGTTACCAGACCATTTTCATGAAACATAAGGGGATGGGGTAAAGGAACACTTTAAGGCAACTATATGTAGTACGTAGGCTACGCTCACAATGGTCCAGTTTGAGGGCTAATAAAGAAGAATGAAGTGATCTTCGGACAGCTTATAAACTTTCTGAAAAACATATTAATGTTATTATAGGTATTATAGTTAAACTTGCCGTGCAACTGCTGTCCAAAAGTACTTATAAATCTTTTGATCACTTCGACAACCAAGGATATTTGAAGAGAAGGCCTGGAAAATTACAAGCCATTTCATTCGGCTTGTTGATAGATAGTTTGATCCGTTTTATTCTCGACTGCCAACAGGTAGAAAATCATCAAGAAATGCTTACGTGACTAAACCTGTAAATGCAAGACAAAATCTTTCAAGACATGAATAGAATCGCTAGAGAAATGAGAGTGAAGAAAAGTACAATGCTCTATCCCGTGTCTAACTTGCTGAAAATGGCAAAATAAAAACTTGGCATGACGTATACTCTAAATTACAGACTAAACAAGGCTGGGTTGGGGCACTTTTTTGGTTGCAAAAGTCAAATGGGAGCGTACGATCAGCACCCATCACCAGTTGCATTTAAACATCGTCTCAGAGCCCACCTTTTAGGAAAAGACAGCACGCTTGTAAGCTCAAAGAGCAACGTTTAAAACTGCAATAGTGAAAATGTAACATCTGCCTCATTTTCCAACGTCTTTGACAAGCAAGAAGCATCATTCGAAGACGAAAGAAATTCCCTTCAGAAAGAATCCCAGTATATCAGCAATTTTATTTTGCTTACCAGTATTTAATAAGGATAATCAAAGTGATGACTTCAAAGACCAGGAAGTTGATGAACAAACATTGGAAGATGCCATATGTTGGCGGGTTCATTGCTCGCAAGTTTCCACCATTTAGGAGCAAAAGTAACAAAAGAAGATTACAAAGATTGGTGCCATAAGCTTGATCATTTGAAATTTATGGATAGGATGTTTGATTCTCACCATGGGAGGAAAATGCTTTATCAGCCTTAAAAGGAGCGATAATTAAATTAGCGGATATAATTAGCAGTCATCCAAATAACTTCAGAAGTCGAAATATTTTGTTCCATGCCATACAGTTTTTAGAATTAGAAATTTGAACAGACACATTAGTAGTTTCAGAAAAGCGGTGCATAGATTGAAAAAGTTAGCGGCATAGCTATATTTGTGCAAAATGTGATTTTATGGAGATCTGTTAAATGTGTAATTTAGACATATATTTATGTTATTGTTTAGAATGTTCTTTAGAACTCGCTCATGATTATTTAATATATTAAGATATAGTTTTCATTCTCACTATTATTTTCCTTCGGAAACATAATAGTATTCAATAACGGATAAAAAAAAGAAAGCAAAGGTAGGTTTTCTATAATTTCAATGTTATTTGGCGAAAATGTTCTAATGATCTCTCTTATGATTATTCTTCTTAACATAGTAGAATGAAGAACCTACGTCTGATTATTAATTTAATTATCGGATAGCTTAGAGTATTTAGAGAAAAAAGAAAGAAAGAAAGGAAAGGCAGGATTGCTATAGGTTAAGGGGCCTGACTGCGGTTATTGTGACGTCACACATCTAGCCGTTTAATCCTGTACCCCAGTTTAAGCTGCGTATGACAAGACCTTATTCTCTAGACCTTGGTTCAACTATAATATAGACCGTCTCACTCGGCACATCGAGCACTGGCTCATTTAAGACTTTTATTTCCTTTTTTTTTCTGTATTGCATTTGATTGCTTTCATATTTTATCAAGTTCAATTTATTCTGAATAACATTTTATTTTCTTATGTGAATTGGTACTGCTTTTACGTACATATTATAGTAAAGATTTTACTGCCTCTTCTTCTCCCTCAACAATACCACGACGCACGATAACTTAAAATCATTCATTATTCCTAAAAAAAATATAAACGCTACCTTCCTCTACCTCAAGTTAGCTGTGTATCACCGCAGTGACGAATGATTTTGTTAATCATTTGTGCTAAATTTTACTGTGAAAAGCTTTGTTCTTTTATTTACTATTTTGTTAATATTGTTCAACTAGACCGTCTCACTCGGCGCACTGGACACTGGCTCAATTAAGACTTTTTTATTATTATTATTATTATTATTATTATTATTATTATTATTACATTTGATTGTTTTCATACTTTATCATTACGTTAAATTTATGGAGAAATTCCATTTTTATGGGAATTGTTATTGCTTTTACATACATACAGTAATATTTTAACTTTTTCTCTCCTCAACATAACAACGCTCCCTCGTTCAATCTCAAGTCAGCGTGGTTACGTACGATTTTATACTTCTTTTATGCTAAATGTTATATTGAAAGCTAAATTTTATATTAAATGCTTTATACTTCAATGTATTTTGTCGAATATTATCATTAAACTGTATATTGTAAATTAAAAAAATAAATTAATACAGCTTTTGTAAGACCCAGTCGGCCGTCGAATACAAGTATAAACTAGATAATCAGTCAGTTCGAAGTACGAGCATTTGTTCGAAAAACGTTAAGTTCGACATATGAAACGTTCGACAAACGATCTACTACTGTACTCTGATCAAGAGGCTTGGGTATGAAGCATTTCTGAAACCACTCCATATTCTTGGCCCTCAACTAAGACTTCATATTGTTCACAAACGTGGAAGCAATTCTTGTTTGGTTCTTGATGTTTTAGGTAGTGTTGTTTGCACATGAGGCCTGGCCATATCATGTAAACCAACTCCATTACCCTACCGTATGGCAGTCCTAACACTAATGTCTCTCTTCAGTGAGTTCCTTCATAGTGCCCAGGAAATATGATGTACCGTTGCATCACTCAACACATTTTTTTTATGGTTTTCCAGATTCTTTAGTGTAACACCTAATTAACTTGAAACTCTCTCTCACACGCAACCATGTCATTGAACTGGTCTTACAGGCTAACCACTTCCACAAAAACTTTTTACCATGGACAGCAGTGTGTTTCTGACATATCCTTTAGCCAAACACTTAAAGGTCTCTCAATTTGAGCAAGTTTTTGTCAACTTTAGGTAGCAGCAGCTCTCATAGACAGTAAATAAATGCTCCTTTTTCCCCGTTTTCAGTTTAATCCTTTCTGGTTCACTGTTTTTAATGAGTTTTTATTTCTGTTTCTGTTCTGAACAGCTTATTCCGTAATTGGTTTTGGCCAATGCTTTATGGAAGGCCTTCCAGTGGCTAGGTATTTGGGCAGTGGCATTAACTGAAGGGTTTTTACACCATGCCACAGGTTGCTGCCTTTTTTTTGGTATGGGTAAATATTTGATCTATATTACTGGACATATGTTTGATTCATTCTTGGCCAACTTTTAGGTCACATCAGTCTTGAGCCAGATTTCATTTTTCATATCCGTTTTTCAGGGATATTTGTTACGAATGTTTCTGTACAACAAACAGAATACATAGTGTAACCTACCCAGGCTTGCTGAGAAAATATCCATTTCATGACAAATTTTGAAGTTTTTGTGGTGATCGAAAGGACAGTCACATTCCATTTGTTAACTTTTCACCTTTGAGTGAGCTTGTTATTTTAAGGTTTTCACCTTTGAGTGACAAGCTTTTTTTAAGGATTTGTATTTTTTAACAAATGGGATACTATCAAAATAGTAATTTGTTTCTCCTACTTTGTACATCACTGAAGTTTATGATAATCTCACCTCAATGGGAAAGTTGGCCTGACAATTAATTAGGCAAGTGATGGGCAACCCCCATCTGCCTACCTGCTGCTAATTTAGTTAACACATTGTATAACTTATTCTAGCAAACATCAGGGAATGCTCTATTTAGACTTGTTCATAGATTCATAAGGTTCCATGTATGTAACGGAGTAATAATGTTACTATCAACAGGAGATGCCAGAGATCTCATGGCAGAGGTATTCTAGTTAAGTTTCCATTTAGAAAGAATGGTAGCTGTGTTTTTCATGCAACCAGCTCATTGTTTCTTGTTGTAATAGGAATACGGTATTGTTTATATGCTCACTGAGCTTAGATGTTTTTTATGCAACCAGCTCATTGTTTCTTATTGTAAAAGGAATACGTACAATATTGTTTATATAGGAATGTGTTTAATCAGGAAGACGTACAGTATTGTGTATAATATAGGAATGTGTTTAATTAGGAAGAAATTAGCATTGCTTTTATAATGATCCGACAATAGTTTCATTTTTTGCCACATTTGTGTTACAAGAAGAGTTAGTTATACTTCAGTACCTTGCACAAAATGATAAGTCTGGCTTTTGATCAAATATACTGTGGAGACAAGGTAGGTAAGAAGCAGCATCTGGGTACTTTCTCCATTACATATGGTTCGAAAGCTGAAGTGTTTTACATTTACAGACAGTAAATGTAGTTCCTGCAAATACATGAAGATCAATGCTTCAGCTGTCCGTCTTTTATTTGTTTTCTCTAGGGGAACTATGTTCTGCATTACGTCAAGTTTGTTGTTGGCAGATGGCCCAAGCTGGTCCTTACATTTGATGGTTGTGAAGAGATGTCTGTACCCCTCAGAAGCTGGTAGGGGTCCCACAACGTCGACATGAATGTGAGCAAGGCGTCACTTCGTTTTATTGAATTGTCGTATGCCTTCAGACCGTGGATGTTTGGCAGGGGGAGACCTTCTCGAGCCCATTTCTTGATGTCCAACTGATGGCCCACCAGATGTATCGTTCCGACAGGATACGGGGCGGTGGAAGTCTGTACTTATTTCGCAGGCGATGGTTCTCCTCCCATCCTCTAGGGCGAAATCCATCCACGCGAGGATAGGACTTTCCCGCTGAAGTTGCTACAGGTCCATGTCATCCTTCTGGGCTCCTGCAATCTCAGGATATGATATCCTGATCTGGATGGCATTGATGGTATTTCTGGAAAGGGTATCTGCAACGTTGTTAGAAGAGCCCTTCAGGTGCCTGATGGTGTAGGAGAACTCTGATACTGCAGACAGGTGCCACTGCTGCTGCACAGATCAACAGTCATCGTTGTTGGTGGTGTGGACCTAGGGGTTGATAGTCATTTGCACCATGAACCGTCTGCCATCATCCCTTGAGCATGTGTCAGAAATGCCAAATAGTGCAGTGGACCCCTAGCAATTCTGTCAAACGTGGAATATTTCCATTCCTGTAGAACGTGAAGTATTTCCATTCTGCTGGAGATAGCTTTTTGCTAAAGAATGCCTTTGTCTGTATCCTGCTCTAGTACTGTGCCCATCACTGTGTTACTTCCATCAGTTATCAGGGTTAGGGACCTATGGGATAGAGGAAGTGTTGCTGTGGAACTCATGGCTTTTTTGGCTAATTGAAAAGCAGTCTCTTGTTTGTCAGATCAACAAAGCAAGTGACACAGTGATGGGCACGGTACTAGAGCAAGATACATACGAAGGCATTCTTTAGCAAAAAGCTACCTCCAGCGGAATGGAAATACTCCACGTTCGACAGAGTTGCTAGCAGTCCACTGCACTATTTGGCATTTCTGACACATGCTCAAGGGATGGTAAACGGTTCATGGTGCAAACGACTATCAACCCCTAGGTCCACACCTTCACCAACAACGATGACTGTTGGTCTGCGCAGCAGCAGTGGCACCTGTCTGCAGTATCAGAGTTCTCCTACACCATCAGGTACCTAAAGGGCTCTTCTAACAACGTTGCGATGCCCATTCCAGAAATACCATCAATACCATCCAGGTCGAGATATCATATCCTGAGATCGCAGGAGCCCAGAAGGATGACACAGACCTGTAGCAACTTCAGCGGGAAAGTCCAGTCCTCACTTGAATGGATTTTGCCCTAGATGTTGAGGAGACAACCATCACCTGCAAAACAAGTATTCTGTCGGTACTTGTCGCACGGCTGCTATGCAGGGCAGGGATGCCCACAAGGTTGGAGGTTTTCTGGCAGATTCCTACCTGTTCCATGTCAGGAAATACTTGTTTAGCATAGGCTACTTTGTCCAGGAGCCAAACATCTGAAGCATCTGTGGACTGGCTGGCTCTCGGTGTAAATGTGGTGCTTGTTGTGGGGTTTTGCTGGGCTTATTAGGTTGTGCTGGATGACGTCTTTGAATACTTCAGGAAATTCCAGTGGAAGAAACATAGGCCCTTTGGACGTTCTTTGTTTGGTCCTATGTTTATATGTTTGTTCTCATCCTTCAGGTCCTGTAGTTTCTGAAGCAGTTAAGGAGCAGTGTGGTCCCCTGGCTTGCTCTCCAGTTCTGTGTCACTTTTATACGGTTGTTGTGGGGTGGAGTCTGCTGGTACAGGTGGGTTGAGGGAGTTCTACTACGTTTGGGCCAGATGAACTGCGTCCACTATCCATAGGAATTCGTCAAGGGGCATAGTGGATGCATTGGGTATCAAGGCAACTGTTTGACTAGCAATTTCATCATGAATGTACTAGGTCTGGCGTAGTGTTTGGGTGACTGACTCTGGCCAGGATCGTTATTAGCCATCGTAGTTGTTTGTAGACTTGTATTACAGCCATTGGTCTCCTATCGCTGATCCTACATTGTCTAGGAATTTCCTAGCTCCGAGGGCAGGGGGAATTCTGAAGGACCTCCTTAGTTGTGACTTCAGTATCTCGTCTGCGGCTCAGCTAGCCACTCTGCGATTTGTTCGAAGACCTCTGCCAGCAGGAACTCGAGGACAGTGTCAGGTTTGCGTGATGATGATGTGATCTTTTTGGTTCTGAAGATAATCTCTGCTCTGAAGAACCAGGCTTCTGGGTTGTGTGTTGTCGTAAAATGGGGGCAGGTGGACGGATGTGGCTGCACCAGTGTCGCTGGCGGTGTCAGTCATCTCGTTGGTTACCAGTGCGGAGACAAGGTGATTAAGAGGCAGCATCTGGGTACTTTCTCCATTACATATGGTTTGCAAGCATGAAGTTTTTTACATTTACAGATGGTTTTATAAATTAAATAATGTGGTTCATGAAATTCACTGCCTCAGCCATCCGTCTTTGATTCGAGTTTTCTGAGTAAACTTTAATTCTGCAGTAGTTCAAGAAGCTTGTTGTTTTGGATGGCGGCTGCCCGGAGAGCCTAAATGGGGCCCTACAGTACTTATTCAGTACTAACTTAATACAGAAGTTTAAAGGTTTGGGCTTTTAATTCATTCGTTGCCATGAGCTTTATGAATTTTTCTGACTGAAATATATATATTTTCAGAATGATGGAGTGGCAGTGATGCCAGACGTGACAACATACATGATGACATCCAGTGTTTCAGAGTTGGTGGGATCCTGCAACTTGAAGAAAGGTCGAAATGTGTCATTCACATAAGGACAAATATTCATGGTGTCTTGCAGTATTGTAGAGCCGAAACAATATTCCCACTCTAGTGACATGAAGTATGTAGTTCACCTAATCCGTGTCCAATGTCTAGAAATCTATGAAAAAATGTCTCATGAGGCAATGTTGAAAAGTGTCATTCATGCAAGTACATTGCAGATTGAATCTGGTTATGTAATTTTCAGTTAACAGGAAAAGTGAATGATATTGTCTCATTTCAATTACGTACGTAATACCACCAAACTGATTTTTTAAAATTCACTAATTTATATTAAATTACTTTATCCAGAAATTCAGGACAATGTCTACAAGAGAAGTTGAATTTTTCAATGAGTAAAATAAAAAAATTATGATTATAAGATTTTAGATTTTATAACCCCCAAAATGACAGTTTACAAAAAATGTGTTTAATTTGAATAATACTCAAAATTTTATAGATGACCTTAAGACCAAAAAATACAGAAAATTTTATGACGACCTTTACGTCCAAAAAATACCCAAAATTTTATAGATGATATTTAAGACCAAAAAGACTTCTGAACACATCAGCTTTCCTCAGTGTTACACTATATTAAAACACTTACTATTAGATAGAATATAAAAATTAAGTGAAAGGATAAATGGAACACTACAACCTAAATACGTACATGTTAATGTATTCTAGACAAATTCCATTTTTTGACTGAGTTGTGCCATCCTACCACAGCATTTATCTTGTTTCTAACTTCTTGTGCAGCAAGCTAGGATCTGAAACATCCACACAGATGTGTTTCCACCTGGAGCAAGTATGTAGCACATGCAGTTGAGAAGCACCTCAGTGGCGTGATTGGTATGGTCGTGGCCTGCCACCTCGGTGGCAGCAAGTTCGATTGTCAGGCATTCCATTGAGAGGTGAGAGATGTGTATTTCTGGTGATTGAAGTTCATTCTCGACATGGTTCGGAAGTCACGTAAAGCCGTTGATCCCGTTGCTGAATAACCACTGGTTCCATGCAACGTCAAAACAAAACACCATACAAACAAACAAACATGCAATTGAAGACACAATGTAGTAGCATCAAAAGTTATGGGAGAAAGGAGGCTGGCATAAATAATTAACTAGTGAATATGGGACTATCTTAAGAGACATGTCAGTGATAGGAAGAGTAAGAAAGGATGGTCACGATGATAAGACCTTAGAGAAACCATACCCTCGACCAAATTTTTAAGCAAAACCACTGGTGAGAAAGCTGATTAGGTGTTCAAAAGGTGTCTTTTCTACAACTTTATGATATCAATTTGTTGATATGGTGGATTTCATCCAATGTTATAATAGCAGTGATATCCTCCTCAAGTTGTCATTGCCTGTGAAGTTGCTGAACACATTTCACTACATATTCTGTTTCAACTTCATTTATCTCTAAGGAAGTTAAGTATATCTTAGTTTTACCAGACCACTGAGCTGATTAACAGCTCTCCTAGGGCTGGCCCGAAGGATTAGATGTTTTTACGTGGCTAGGAACCAATTGATTACCTAGCAACGGGACCTACAGCTTATTGTGGGATCCGAACCGCACTATATCGAGAAATGAATTTCTATCACCAGAAATAAATTCCTCTGATTCCGCGTTGGCAGAGCCGGGAATCGAACTTCGGACCACCGGATTGGCAGCCGAGCGCGATGAATAAGGTAGGAAGTGCACACCTTCATATTTCTGTAAAAGTAAAGGAAGTGTAGAACACATGACCGAGTGCGCTGATAAAGTCGACCATCACAAGTAACCAAAGCAATTTCTTTGATAATCATGTTTAATTTACAGTACACAGTACTTAACAACAAAATAAACCAACTGGCATAAAACAATTGGTCCACTTCTTTTGTGCTAGGAAGTTGACATGTTATATAAAAAATTTAATGGTCCATTTGTTTTGTGCTAGGAAGTTAATATGTCATATACAAAACTTAATGTTAACTACCCCATATATTCAAATACACATGATACAGAGAAAGACCAATAAAGACTGAAAGATAGTCCCCTTAGGAAAGGATAACTGGAAATCTCTTCTGATGAATATACTACTATTCAAAACTGATGTGTGAAAGTGGGATGATGCTGATAAAATATTTTATGTATCGAACATTTATTTTTTAAGAATTATGTCTAAAGTTAACCTTTGAGAAAGGGGATATAATTTTGGTTTATTGTCAATTCATCATTTTTAGTTTCCTCACTGGAACAATCTAGTTTTGCCTTTTCCTCCAGAAGGAATTAATATAGAATGTAGACCAAAGGCCAAGCACTGGGACCTATGAGGTCATTCAGTGCTGTAAGGACAATTCAGAGTAAAATGGTTTCAAATGTGTACCAAGACGAAAACCTTGCAGTTGCATAATGAAACAATTGTTAGGAGAAGGTGGAAGAAAGATAATATGAATGGAGGTATAGTGAAAGGAATGAAAGGGGTTACAGCCAGAGGCCGAATGGAAGTTGCAAAAAACCTTAAGTAATGCCCACAGTGCACCGCATGCACTGTCAGCAATACACCCTATGGGATTTTCCTCCAGAAGGATCCCTGTGGTCCAACTGCTCTTAATCCAACCATCTGAGAATGCACCTATACATCTATTACTGCTGGACCAGAGATCCCTCTTGGAAAAACGCTCAGCTGCATTATACAACCAACAAGGAAACTAACTTCCATCAGATGAGAAAGTTTTTCTGAAGAGGTTATAAAGATGGAAGACTGGAAGATATAACCTTTAGTACACTAGAAATGTTTAAATTTGCCGTGTACCTTAAAACAGACAGGATAACTTACTAAAAGGTGTACATTCCAAAAATTGCAGTCTTCTAAAAAGATGTGTTACACTTGATTTTGGATGATGCAGATATCATTTCCTAACTAATGGAAAGCCTATCACCAGCACCCTGCAAATGTATGGTATATTCAAGACTTCTTGCTAAAACATCGGCTTTAAAGCCCCTGCTAAAACACATCACCATTAAACTATCCGTCAAAAACATATAACCTTAAAATTAACCTGTTTAAATACATTACTTTTAAATTTCATGTTAAAACACACCACCTGTAAACTAACTGCTAAAATGTATCACGTGTCAACTTCAGTAGTACCCTGCTTAATACTCACCACCTATGCAATGTAGATTACACTCCTTGCAGCAAAAGTTAATTTCTAGAATAAAGAAAAAAAAAGACATTAGTACACTGGTATAGTACATTTGCTACTACTCTAAAGTAATTATGATAAAGTCTTTTTCTAAGCGTGAATTTACAGCTAAATAGATCGATAACACTTTCTGTTATCCAAAAATTATATGTGATACCAAAGTTTTGTTTATTTTCATTTTAAAAAGAGGTAAAAACACATAAAAAATAAACTAAGAAAAATAAACATTTCTGCGCATATGATAGAACTTTTAAGACTAATAGAACGCAAAAAGAAAAACGCATAAAAAGTAATGAAGCAGTTTCACTTTAGTGTGAAAACTTACTTTATCTCGCTTGTGAGTTACTGTCATTTAAATGTCAGCTTTCGCTAGCGGTGGATGCCCTAGTATTACCCGGGAGAGTAGCTCTTGTCGATGGTCACTTTCACTCTGCATTTCTATACTATTTTTGGTTCATTTTCTTGTCCTGTACCTTCAAGCATTTATCTAAGATCTTTGTATACGGCAGTCCAAGTAAAGGATATAAATTACTTTATTGATAACCAGCATTATAATTGGAAATAGCTTGTGCTGCTGCTAACTCAATATACCTTTTCTTAGCATTCTTGTGTTTTGGACAATCTCCAAACTCGGCTATGGACATGTTCATTTGGATTTGGGGTTTTACCACCGAGGCACTTGACTAACATTTCATCCTTAGTTAGTTTTATATACATACCTAACACTGCTTTCATTTCTTCGGGACTCAATGAAAATCTTACTTTCATTTGGTCATGAGAATTCGGTCTTTCACCTTTGGCCAAAGCCTTTTGGTAAAAGCACCAAGAATCAATCCCCTTAGGGCACATATCATGTCTTGAGTTATTATCACTTGATGCAAAATGGTAAAATGATGCCAAGATTCTTTTTCGCATTTTATCTGCACTGGTGCCTCTTGTTTCACGCACATTTTTCCCAAAATAGAGTTGCAACATCGTTATTACCTGATCTGTCAGTCGATCACGACCACCTAGAGTTCTCCCATATCTGATACCCCATTCTTTTGACAAATTTTTCAAATGTGTCACAAGCCTTTTAGAAACATGATTGACACATTCTTCCTTTTCAACCGGGTAAGATGTGCCATATGGGCCACTGCCTTCATTCATGCCCTTCACAGCCGAGTAAGTTTTTGGATCACCATCTAATATGAAACGGACATATCTAAAACCAATATTCACAGATCGTGACCATAATTCTCTGGCAGCAGCTGCTTCCATGCTTCCAGATGTTCCTTCATAATTCTTATCACAATTTAGGAAATGAATTTTATACCATTCATCATACTTTTGTTTATTTAGTTTCTTCTTTTTCACCAATTTTTCTTTTTTCATACACTACTCACACATTGAAGAATATGTTACATAATCCAAAACATAACCAGTGTGACCTTCAATAACTGAACCAAACAAGAATTTAGAGGTGTGACCTCGATTGTGCCAGGAACCATCTTAAGAAACGTCAATATTTATCAGTCCATCACTGGTGACACATTCTGGATGGTGTTTTTTATAATACTCTGCAACAGTTTTTCTACTTGTATCTAATATTTCATTTGCTTTTACTATTGCAATGCCCTTTATATATTCTGAATAACGTACACACACACGTGCTCTGATAGGCCTAATGCTCAAGTAACTACGAATCTTATCAAAACCACTATAGCCATAGCCTATAAGCATGGTCACATATGTAAGCATGGTTGTTATGACATGTATGCCTTTCTTTTTCTTTGACAGATGGTTGTCGTTAGCGTTGTCAAAAACGACATATTTGCACTTAGGACCACTACACTGAATTTTAATGTTTGTATTTGCTCGTCTTTTTGTGAAAGTACAAAACACAGTTTGTTTGAAACATTCAATGCAATAAATATTTTCTGCCAAATTTGTCATGCTTTATTTGGTAACAAGAATGGTTTCAATATCATCACAATGCATTTCTTTTTCAAACGCCGACTTTCTTTGCATTGCTTTTGGAGGAAGAGCTTTGGTGGGAACCTCTGTTGGAGGTGCAGAGTTGCGGGAGGTGGTGGGGGGTGGGGGGGGCGGGGGTTCGAAGAGGGAGAGGTGGCGACAACGCCAACACATGCTTCGCTCCCAGGAGCAATGTCTTTGTTTACAAACTTCGCTTTCTTTGACTCTCGCTTTCTGTACATTCTCAGCACTTCTCTCGAGATGCGCCTTGCGTCGAGGCATTGCTTAGATGCACACACAAACAAATATAGGCTCAGTAGCAGAAGAAACGCAATAACTTCACGCGCTACAGACAACGCGGAGTTACTCTTACTATGACAGCAACGCGGCCACTAAAGTTGAACTAAACCTCATGATTTAAAATTTTGAAATGAGGCTCGCTCTCCGAGAATCCGGCGGCCTGTTTTGGGGTCCTACAATAAAAAATACTGCCAAATTATAACAACAGTGATAAACAGCTCCACCCGCGGTCACGGTTTGTTCGGAGGCATTTCCCCTTTCTACATATATCTTGATTTCTTAATATCATAGGTAACGAATAATTGGCAAGAAAAAAACATAAAATAAAGCATAACATATGAGTAAGTTGGACGAGTGAGAGAATAAACAATCGTATACAAATTGATATCTCTCTCTCTCTCTCTCTCTCTCTCTCTCTCTCTCTCTCTCTCTCTCTCTCTCTCTCTCGCTAGAAGAACAAAAATATCAGATGCTACATTATCATTTTACAAAGTCATCAAGATATCTCTCATGTCGTCATTAATATTATTTATGAACATTTTGAAAATTGAACTATTATTGGCTAGCAGCGATACGGACTGTTACAATGAAAAAAATTGCTTTAATATTTAGAGGAGAGAGCAGCCTATACCATTGTATATTTCCTGTCTAGACGAAAATGATAACTATTTATAAATGGGCTATTCATAGAACGGTAAATCTTTGTAAAAAAACTAAGAAATATGATATCGTTCATTAGTTGTGGAGAAGAAATGAATTGAAGACAAACCCTGAGCAGAGCGGAATAGGAAGGAGATAGAACACCTGGAAATGAAAAAATAACCCCTATAATCTTATAATTATAGCCTCAGGGTTTGTATCAAAGACATTCAAAGGTCTGTCACACGTGTGAAGTTGTTGTTTTGTAAAATTGGCTTCGGGGCAGATCTTCATACGCGCGCGCGCGCTCACACACACAAACACGTACATATATATACTACATCGATGTAGCACGAAGGAACACGTGCTTGAGAATATCCTTAAAATCCACGGTAGAAGGTTTCAGTCACCTACCGTAAATTTAAGGATAATATATATCTAATAAAAGGAGCCCATAAAAACACCAAAATATAGAGAAAAAAGTACTATATTTCAGAGACTGCAGTCTCCCTCTTCAGGTAGATGAATGAGAGAATTTTACAGAAAAGGTGGTATTTATACCAAGAGGTCCATCCACAGGCAAGCCAATTTAGGTCACCCCCGCTGATAATCTTCCTTTAATCTTCTTAAGTGTTGGTTGAATGAAAACCTTGTCGATCGTATCTGAAATCCATGCTCCTTTTGAGATGTTCATTACCTGCCTCTCTTTTATTAAGGCAGATTCCATAATTTGATTCTTGTAGCGGCAGTTGCTGCTATAAATCACACATGACAAATTCCAGTTTATTCTATGGTTATGTTCATTTATATGGTTGAAAATAGCAGAGTTCTGTTATCCATACCTAACTGACCGTTTGTGTTGTATTAATCTCTGGGGAAGTGATTTACCTGTAAATCCGATGTAAGATTGGTCACAGTCCTGGCATGGGATTTCGTATACCCCAGAGTCCTTGGGAGATGTCTTTTGTTGGACGTTAATCAGGGATTTGGCTAAGGTGTTTGGGTAAGTAAATACAAAAGGGTTAGATTTTCCGAGGGGGTGAGTTACTCTCTTAATCGTGTCCAGGTGGGGAATTTTTATCTTATTGTTGGGTGTATCTCTGGTCTTGTCTTTAGGGGGTCGGTAGAAAATTACGTTTGCTTTGTGAATTGCTTTCTCAATTATATTGTCAGGATACTTTAAAGACGAAAGTTGCTTGCGAATTAGTTCAAATTCTTTTTCCAGGAATTCTGGGGAACAAATTCGTAAGGCTCTTAAGAACAGGTTGCTAGCTACACCTATAGTAATGTCGTGATAGCTAAAGTGGTGAATGTATGAAAGTGAGAACGTTGGTTTTCTGTATATGGTAAATTTGTATTCTGTCGTATCTCTGATTATTAAAACATCAAGAAAAGGAATTTTGTTGTTTGTTTCCCATTCAACTTTAAATTTGATGCTGAGCACTAATGCGTTTAATTTCGCGAGGAATTCATGAAAATTGCCCCACCTATTATCCCAATATGTTAGGATATCATCCACATATATA
>NC_087212.1:51225532-51277654 GCF_015104395.2 Macrobrachium nipponense
ATGGCCTTTGGGTCAGGGTAATTTCTTTTGAGAGGGGTGGGAAGAGCATGAAAATAAATATTTCTTATAGCCTAGTTTATGGCACCTTGGGTCAGGTTAGGGGATTTCTAAGCAACAGCTCTGCAGGACTACTAACTTGGAAAGATTTTTCCTATAGATTACTACTAACTTGGAAAGATTTTTCCTATAGGTTACTTAGTGCTGCTGATGAAGGATTTGGTGTTGTTTATTGTTAGTCAATTATTATTAACCTCATATCTACACGTGGTTGGAGACCCTTAGGGAAAGTGTGGGTTTTGTGTGGGGGAAAATGTTGGGAGAACTGGACTGCCATATTGTTGTTGTTATGAAATGGTTCTGTCATAAAATGGGAGATTTAATTTTCATTTCCATTAAAGGAAAGGTGTTAATTTCTTTATCATTAATTTTGCTTTAGATTTTGTGATTTACTAATCAATGATTGCTAATTATTTTTAATCGTAAGTGATATTTTTTCGCTGCTATTTTGCAAATGCGACAAGAGTTTCCCTCCACTCTTTTTCCCGCCTTATTGTTGGTAATGTTTGGGTTACTGTGCGCACATGACAATTTAGGGGACGTTCGTGGGTCCCAATAGTGGTGAGCACTGCCATTCTGTACTAGTTATATTATATAATTAAGTGTGCTTATCTTCCTGAACATGTCGAACCAGCTAAGTATCTTATATAAGTTAATTTGCATGTTTGGCCAAATGTGTATAGGGGTTAGTATATAAGAATGCTAGGTTAGTTCTCGTCGCTGCGTTTGGCAACTAACAGCGAGATTTAAGGTAAACAAGTTGTTTTCTGGTTTGTAATATAATTCCAGTGCCTAAAATTCCTACCGTTGTTGCCTTAAAGAAAATTATGTGCTGTGGACCATTTTGAGCAATTGGAGGATAAAATTTCACCACAGGTGCGTGCAAGGTATTTCTACAGAAGCAATCCGCGGTGGCCTAAACTATGGCAATTGAAGTTTTCCTATGTTATTTTACTTACTGAACAAGAATTTAAAGTAATATTTATTCGTACGACTGTAATTAACCCCCAGGGGCCAGTACTAAACGCAGCTATATACATTGGACGCCCCAATCCCTAGTGGATGTTGTATCCGCTGTTTAGTACTGGACCCAGGGGGTTAATTACAGTCGTCCGAATAAATATTACCTAAAATTCTTGTTCGGTATGTAACACTACTAAGAAAAACCGCAACTGCCATAGTCTGGGCCGCCGCGGATAGGTACCCTAGATCTACCAAAATAGAGGTAAATTCTTAATAAACAACCAAAATACTATATGAAAAATCCACTTCCAAAGTAGCTAGCTAGGTACCTACTTGATGCGAAACTCTTGCTTAGTTCTACCCAGGTTAGGTCATGAGACCTACCCATAGGGTATAGGCCTAGTGCCCTAGGTTAATTTATGTAAGATTAGGATGCAACCCAACCTGTATCTCCTCAAATGACTGACAGCCCCTTCAGTCTGGTTAATTTTGGGAGCATCGCTGTATTTGACTTCCCTTGTATATAGGTAGAAGCATTAAAAACGATATTCTACATTTCTTCTTCACACCAGAAATAAATAATAGGTAGGTAGTATTAGGGTAAACAATCACGGACGATCCATTGTCATCACGCTGCCCAAGTCTTATTCACTCGATATTTAATCGGTGAAACAAGAATACAATTACAACTTTAAGCATGCCATTCAAAAGATTGAAGTTTCGTCAACATAATGTGATATATGAAAGCACCATAAAAACTAAAATAAGCATGTAATGCTCTTCGTAAAATATGTTTTCAAGGCAATTTTGAAATCCAATCTGGTGGCTATCATCAGGCTGGCCGGTCTAACCACGGACAATTCACCATCTTTCCCTGCACTCATTTGAACAATGTTAGCATATATATGTAACGTTTATTGATCTTACTCAAGATTGCAGTTGTAATCACCAAAATAAAACAACATTTTGTTGCCTATATTATTCCCGGGGTCATGGTTTGAACTGATTCATTTGTACCTTGTAATCGGTGGTTTTATCCTTACTGCCATCACAACTGAAACTCCACAGTGCTTATTTGATTGTAATTATACACATTATTGGTCTTAATCCCCTCCAAATTGCACTTGAACCATGTTGCTGTTCCTGGTTCCTAAGCACTCACTCCACAAACACAGTTACGAGCAGCAGACGACGACACTGTTTATGAGGTGCAAAGCTTTATTCCCATAATTGTTTACTTTACTCATTATTTAGTTTAACTTTACTTTGTTACTTCAAAATGGTTATTTAATTCATGTCTATTATCCCTTTTTTGCAACCAAATTACCCCGAAAAATTACAGATATTTCTAAAGTAGATACAATGTTTCTAACCTTGTCGTACATCTGGCTCCCGAAAACCATCGCGGAGCAGACGACGGATCAGTGGATTATAATTTTTTTTTCTTTACTAGCACTCTTCATTGATTTAAGTCTATATTAGTATTTTGATTTTTTTTAATAACTGTATGCCATAAATAAATGTAACCTGTAATGTGTGCATGCTAAGAATGGCAAAATTATCGTTGCCACATTAGTGGAGCTTCACACATACGCCGATGCATTGTTATAAACTGTTTCCATGAATTCTAGTTGTCATAGTAATGCAATAATGATAAAATTGCTTTAATATTGATGTATATTTACTTCCAATACGTAGGCTAATTTCACTAATTTCCACGTTTTGTGTAAGTCTTATACCCAGTTTGGATGGTGAACACATACCAATTGGCAACAGTGTATAAATATATCACTCAATCGTTAGATATATCCACCAATGTAAACTATTATTAGATAGATAGATGGAAAAATCATGGAAAATAAAATTAAACAAAAGCAACTTTCAGAGAGAGAGAGAGAGAGAAGGGAAGGTGAAGGAAGGAAGGACGACAGAGGTTGGTGGTGGAGTTGGGGGGGGGGGGGGGGGGGGGGGAGAGGTTAGGTGGATCTTTTTACTGCTGTGTTCGTATCCATTTCTGGATAATGGAGTTTTTGTCTCTTAGTACAAGGACAAGTGTCATTATTCTTTATGATTAGTGATTCACGATACCCTTATAAATTACGGCACTGGGTGTAATACACTATAGCAAAATCTTGTTCAGATATGAGTGTTCGTTACAGAAATATTGTCAAAAAACGTGCTTGCAATGTCTCTGAAACCCATAGTAGGCATGCTACTTAGATGTCAATCAAGTTTTTGTAATCAAATATTTTTTACAAGCTAGCTATTCTATAAATTTGTATTTTTCTCAATGAAAACATATGCTCCTCAATGCTAACTTTCCTCTTTTAACGACTTTCTGGTCATTGCAAATTCGGCCCCATAAATTTCTTATGGTGCGAAAACAGACAAGAGGCCCAGGGAGCGAAAGCGATTGCGTCACACTAAGGCGGTAATCCGGCAGTAAAACATCTTCATATATCCAAAAGGTAAATAATAAAGATATATATGCGCATTACGATTATAACAATTACATGAATAGCTGATAACAATCTACATGAATAACTGGTAAACTGTTCTGCAAGAAAGTTGAGTATAGCAATTCATTTACAATTGGTACGAAAGTCAAGATGTGACGTCATAATACAGGACTTAAAAAAACGTTCTAATTCCGAAAAATAATTACTTAAATTTGAGTCAGGAATAGAGTTACTTTTCAAAAAACGAATATTTTCAAATTAATCATCATAAATATGTAAAATATTGATCTTTACTATTTATTTAAATAATTATCTAGTGCACGCTTCGTCGTCGTCTTCTACCAAATCTGTAGTCTCCTTAAAAACGTCGTGGCAAGGGACTGATTTACGATTGTTGTGATGAAAGTGCCCCAGCGTCTATGGGTACAAGTCGTGTGTGGATTTAGCACAGGAAATGGGAATTTTGTTGACACAAACGACTTCACAAACATCGAGATGTCATCATTCTTCTTAAGTTTTTTAATCGTTAGTAAAAATTTCGAAAGTGTTTTGGTGTTGTGGGCCTGCGTTGGCCTTAATTTCTAACTTTGGCGAAAATACTTACTTCGAAAGGAGAGTAGAGGTCTTTAGCTGTCTCTCACCAACAACAACTCGTGACTGATGACCATCTCATGTGTCAGGACGCGTTAAAAGTCCTTTTTCGGAGGGTGGCCAACTGTGATATTCGGTAAGTTGGACAATCCACGCGGCGTTTTGCCGTAGGTACTAGGCTAATGTAAATTTCTCCAGGTTCTGCTGGTGTTAACCATAATTTAAACAGCCTATTTTAGTGGAAATATCAAAACAGATTTTATTCGTTCGGTAATTACACACAAACAAAATTTATATGATAGTTCTACCAAAAAATAATTTAACTAGAACAGGTTACCTTAAGTAGTTTACCGCACTTGAGTAACGGGAGACATTGTTATCACATCCTTGAACATTAAACGAAAGCACTCTCGGATCAGTTGGGAATGGGGATTTTTATTTAATTCTATTTTTTGTTCTGTCTAGTAATTTTTTTACAATTTACATTGAGAAATCAAATATATTTGTAAATTTTTTCTCCTTGTAATTTTCAGCTCATTATTCTGAACTTTTGCTTTCCGCTTTGACTGAATCAGCAATTTATCATCAACTTGTGAAAATAAGCACATGAATTTTCTTGATGACAAAATCAGACCCCTTTTCTTGTACTATAACCTTGATATATTGTAAACACACTAAAAATCCATAGGGCACAGTAATCATCATAAGGGATTTCAAGTGAAGTTTCAAGATTTACACACAACACAAGACAAGGGTCTGATTTTATCCTGAACTTTTTAGGAACGTGATTGTACCTTTTATTATTCAATATTACTTACAGACACGAGGAGCACCAGAATAATATACTAACATGAACAAAAGAACCGAGTATTCGGTAGAATGGCTTCACATTGAAATATTTAACAAGATACTCGGTAATAATCGTAATAACAATATGTCTGTCTAAGTTTCCACAGATTTATTTTTGTTTTAATAAGAAATTTCATCCGAAAGTTTTAAACAACTTACAGGTGTCATATGCGCTTATCACTTCGTCTTGTGTGTTTAAATTTTGATTTATTGTTGAAAATACACTTAAAATCCCTTAGCTTTTGATGATTACTGTGCCTTGTGGATCTTTAGTGTGTTTTCAACATGTCAAGCTTATCATACAAGAACAGGGGGTCGGGTTTTTTCATCAAGCGAATTCATGTGCTTATTTTCCTAAGATTATTAGAACTTGCTGATTCAGTCAACGCAGAAAGCAAAAGTTCAGAATAGCGAGCTGAAATTACATGAAAAAATTAACATATATTTCAAATATTAAAATGTCCTGTCTGTGCATGCATGCAAGCTGTCAGTAATATAAAAAAATTAACGTAGAAACCGACAGGATAATAATAATGCATTAGCAGATGTCAATTTACTGGTACCTTTTATCAAAAGACAAAAGAAAGCACTTTCCATGTACGGAATTCTGATTTTACACTAATTATGAAAACCGAAGCAGTTTTTGGCTCAAAATAGGAATGTCCACCTATCTAATAAGTTCTTTTCATTCTCCAGTATAACCAAATTATATCCATTACTGCACTGATAAGTCTATTGGTTTTGCATATAAAAAAATCAGACAAACACTGCGACACAGTAATTCTCGTAGTAAAATTTAAAGACTGCAATATGTAAGCTATACCTTAAGGAATAGAAATTATGAATTATGCACTTCTCTAGATTATTTATCATAATAAAGGTTTTGAGACAGCAATACGAGGATAATAACAAATTCATAAAAAATAACGAACATCAGCATAAAATTGTCTGACATAACCTGTAGCAGATTGATTCTCATCATACAAATTTACCCATTGCGAGACAATAATCATGATTAGTGACAAAATACAATCTAAGAACGAAAGGAAAAAAAATATTATTCTGGGGAAAATCTTAAGACTGCAACATAATGACGACGTAAGAGGCGATGAGAGACAAGAATGTGAGCAAAGTCTCCCGTTTGACGGTGAAGAATCCCCAAGCCGTGATTCCGTGTTCCATCGTGACACCTCCCCTGGCCATCACAGCTTCCAGCATACGGCAGCTTTTCCCGTGCAAAGCGAGTCGTGTGTTCTGCTTCGCTATCTGTTTCATAGAATGCCCAAGAAAGTTTAAAATGTGCCGTGACTTTCTGGTTTTCCAGCTGTCCGGCAAGTTTTTGGTGTTATATACATCTTTAAATTTTGCAACAGCAATTTTTTAGCGGTCCAAGTTACTGTAACTTAACGATTCTTCAAGACAAAAAAATAATTGCACTGTAACGAAATTAATCTGGTATGTTTGGTTAAATCGCGCAAGAATGAAAGTTTAATTAAATGTCAACTTCAAAATATTAAACCAAGTAACAATTAGCAAAGGGTTACAAAAATATTTTTCTGCTAAGCAGAAAATAAACAAGCTGATTCGTACGCACTACATGCAACAATAATCTGTAAGACACGTCACCCAGTTCACAGAAAATTCAGGACTATGCTATGAAAGCACTGAGCAATGTCCACTGAATTCACTCTTTGATGGAAAGAAAGATCATCTGAGAAAGTTGAGCCGAAATGAAGGGTTATATCAAACATTGTAGATATAACAGCGTAAGGACCATATAGGTCCTGCAAGTGTCGTTCTTTTAAAAGAAATATCTATCACAGTTCCGAAAACCCAAAAAAGTTTGCTGACAATTCGGTTTACTGACAAAGTGAAAGTTAATTTTTAGTTGAATTAGGATGTCAGAAAGATTTGAAAAAAATAACAAGAAAGAAAGATGTAAAAAAAAAAAGTTGCAAATGTGTATCAAATCATAAACCAAGTATTGCTGAATTATTGTAGGTTTACTAAGCTTACTGTATAGGGGGGGGGGAGACAAATCCGTGCCGTTCCCAGGTCTGGGTGAATGAGGAAGGTTTAAGTCTGGAGTGGCACTCGTCCTTTCATGTTCTGGAACCAATTATGAAATTCGCCGTTCAAGATAGAAACAGCTGGAGGAGGCTCATTATAAACGGCCCCAACTAGAGATTAAGCTAAGAAGAAGAAGAAAATGTTTAATATATATACTATATATATATATATATATATATACATACACAAATACATATATAAATACACACACAGCTATATATAGTTTATATATTATATCTAATTTTTTTTTGAACATGCGAAGGAATTCATGAAATCAACAGCAAAATATATGATGACTTTCAGTTGCAAAGGGAGAAAAAAGGAGGTGGAGTCCACGAATCTGTTGAAACAAAACAACACAGCACGGAAGTCACAAATTCTAAAGCCTAACGACAGAAAACTTTTCACGTAGATAATTCCAGCATGGTCATGGAAAATAGCCAATCTGTATCTTTCTGTCTGTCTCAGTTAAAGGATATCTAAAAAAAATGTGATCACAATATGCACAAAAGAACCATGCTTTTATATATATAACTGCCTCGGCAAGTGCAAGAAAGAAAAATTAATATGCAAAGCGAAGGACAGAGAACTTTGATTTTAAGCAAAAAAAAAAATAGCTTTTCTTAACGTGGAAAAAGATCCCAATTTGGGAGACGAACACCAAACAAATTGAAAACCAGGCAGTAATAAAAGTTGACAAGAAACAAGTTTTCAGTTTAATACAAAAACACATCTTTCAATATCTGAATTACATGCAGCATACAATCCACTTATATGAAAGACTAACCGTTTCTTGAAGACTTGCACTGAATTCATGAACACGGGATGGACACAGAACCAAAACAGGAATTCGGACTATGTAGAAAATGGCATTACCAAAGTATCCCCAAGGAAATGAATCACCTGGTTTCGACTGCGATGTACCACATGACGAGGAAAGGGAACAAAATGGGTGCCAGAATACATTAAATAGTACTATGCAGGCGTTATTATGTTGTGATAATTTTGCTAAAAAGCTTTTCTACTGGTTGAATGCTTAAATACGCAGCTAAATTGAAAAAGTCATCACTAGATTGATGAAATGCGTTGATTTCCTTGTTTCTGACTACTAACAGATGATAATCATTACTACAAAGTTGAAAATTCGATTTTATCTATTAAAAACAGAACTCCAGTAATCTCATTGCTATAAGGTATGCGTGATGGCATAAACATTAATGAAATATTTCTGACTTCAGAAATATTTCATTAATTGATGAAAGCGTGGTGTTCCGAGAGGAAGTAGTATATATTTACGCATTTAAAGCCGACAGTAAGACTCATGGAAATTTACGTGGAAACAATATACGACGTCCCAGCACCGCACAATATTTCAGGTACATACAAGCATGCCTCATGAAAGGAAATCAAACAATCCATTGTAAGTTCCAGGCTTCGTTGTCGAACCCAAGTTTAAATGGAAATTTCGGCAGTCCACCAATCACCCTCACAAGTGCTTGACCGTCACCAGTTTCACCGAGCCTACCAACTGTAACTACAATTCCATCCACCTATGCTATCTAACGTGGCTCAAATCTTGACAATTATTGGCTGCTATACACATAGGCAAGAGCCCGTGCTGGTTTAAAGCAAACTTAAAATAAGTCAGTGTACTCTAGGTATCCTGTTGTAAAGTTGTAAGAGTTAACCTTTACCCTACTTACCTAAACGACATGGAATACTTAATCTAATTATGGCGCTTTACATCAAGTTTCGATCGTTTACAGGCGTCGGGAAGTAAAAAGGCTGCATGTGTTCAGGAGATTCTGTCAAAACTACATTACTACGAATCCGCTGGCGTTATTATGGCAAGAAAGAGTGGAAAGTACTTAAGTTCTCCAACAAATATACCGTAAAGCTTATTAGGGGTGGTTAACCTTCATTTCCTATTGAATATTCAATCAGCGTTAATTCATAGGCAGTAGACATGAACCTCAATAATTACTAAAACAATACTACGCACAAGCGTTCTCTTGCTAGTTCAGCCACTCAGTGAATCGACGGGTTAACGTGTCAATAATATACTACTAGAATGAAGAGTTTCGGTTATTCAGTCCTTGCAGGATAACAAATTCTAAAGCCCAGAGTTCTCTTCTATTTTAACACTAAAACAAATAAGCAGAGAGGTACTAACGATATCCCTTTAAAATAAAATGGAGAAAGAGAATGAATGCATAATTCGTGCAAGACCTCGTAGGTTCACAGAACCGGTCTATGTTGTGAGCAAACAAATCATCCGTCACACTCAAGCAAGAAATAAAAGGAGTATATCTTGAGGGTCTCATAAATTCCTGTACATGAAGGTAAATATATCACATATGAATTTCAAATGAACTAACTACACCGTTCCGATAAATCTAGTTACCAATATGTCTGAAATCAATGGTATAAATTACCCACATCCTAGTCACATTATCATGATAATCCCACAAAAGCAGTTACGTTTGTTTAACTTACAAAATCCAAAATACACTGGGTAATAGTTTTCCCCCACAAGGATTTTGATACTGAATTAAATTCCATTCCATTTAAATATATATATATATATATATATATATATATATATCATGCCAACCACACGAAGATGTAGGTAGGGACAGCAGTCTCATAAGCAAAAAGTCACTGGGGAATGAACTTACTTTCATAACAGGAACGAGAAGACCGCAAACCATCAGCAAGTACGAAGAAAATGTCAAGAGTACGATCAAGCTGAACAACCTGTTGAATTCGTCTACCAAATTTTCGATTTCCTCAAACATATCCCAAAGCCGAGCGAATTCTTCTCTGCTATGACTTTCTACGCTTTCATAAGAATGTCCCAGAGACGATACTCTCATGGTAATAAGGTTCACCATTGCCGGCTTGAATTTCACGTCCTGGAAACCACAGTCTTCCGGTGCTTCGTTTCCATAGGGTCTTATAGACTTTCGACTGACCAACGGGCTACTTTCCTAAGAATGGAAAAAAATGTCTTAAAAATAAAGAGTAGTATAAATGCCTAAAAACAAAACATTTCTACACATATATTATACAAAAATAAAACTGTTCCCCTATCAGTGGGTGGTTCTGGAGAAAAAGCACCACAACGGCCACTGCCCCATTACTTCAACCTGCGATTTTTTTTTTATTAACTTACTCTGCAGTAAAACTTGCACAATATTAGCTAGCCCATCAACAGTGCATCAGTCACTCCTACGCTGCGCCAATCAACATTATCTTGCATGAATTCTTGTGCTTCCTTTGAGTACCCTGCCTATCAATCTGTATACAGACATTTCATCTTTTTTTGTCATGCAACTGGACTTCATAAAAAAATAACCTTTTTTCTTTCAATAAATCTTTTATTTACTCATCCTACTACTTACTCCTTTAAAGCCCTAACCCTTCTATGACCCAACAAGTAATACTCAAACTCCCTATACACTCCTTCCACTTCCGTGACTTTAACCCTAGCCTACATGCAATCCATCTTAACCCATCTTCCCCTTACCTGCTTTTCTCATATATATATATATATATATATATATATATATATATATATATATATATACACGTGTGTGTAAGGGGCCACCGTAGTTCTGTGATTTGAAACCTACCTTACTAGTGATACACAGCAGATCGATCACACACATTACACCACTCAGGCTTATTTCCTGGAATCTCCGTTGCACTTCTGTTGGCCTGAGCTGTACTTGAATTAACTGGAGGTTAATTAAACTGGGGAGGGTTGCATCCACGACGAGTGAGCATGGGGCTACCAATGTCCTCCCAAAAAGGTTTTCAGAGAAATGGAAGGCTATCATCCTCAGTAAATGCAATTCCCCTTACAAATGGTGGCTCCTTTCAGCTTTCTGAGTAATGTTGCCATTCCATAAACTTCTGCATAAACCCTCGCAGATTAACTTGTAACTCGCCATCGTTGACTAACAACATTGCATAATACATTTCTTAAGTCAACAGAAATACAAAGGGTTTTAATGGAACGCATCTATATCATTCTGTTTCATTAGTGAACTGGGCCTCTCTCTCTCTCTCTCTCTCTCTCTCTCTCTCTCTCTCTCTCTCTCTCTCTCTCTCTGCGCACACACACAACACACAAATATGTGTGAGTGCGTGTTTTTGTCATCATGCTGTTACCCCAAACAAGGGTGCTTCTGAAGAAAAATCATGTTGACCACTACCACTATTATAATTTAGCTAATGAACCGTGAATAAACCATATATGGGCCACACTTCAATAAATTTCATCCACTTACACATCATATGTCAAGCACTCTCAGGTATCCTGAATATCAAGACCTTTTCTTCACAACACTTCCTTCATTCTATTATTTTCTAAGACTTCTTATAAAAAAGAACTTATAAAGGAGCAATGGGGAGGTTGCTATGCCGTAAAATACAACTTGCTGAGAGGAATCGAAAAAGCTGAAACTTTAGATGAAATGTTCAAGTAGTGTATTTGGGGTAAGAAGAACTGAATGGGTGGAAAATTGTGAGTAGGGGTGCTGAACGTGTGACCAGGTATATCAGAAAGGTAAACGTAACTTAATTTGTGCAACTGACCTTTGACATCTCCAAGTGGTGGAAGGTCTTCCCTAAGTGTTCCTCCTTTGCAACAGAAACCCAAGTTTTCAGCACTTTTCCAATGTTTCTGTCGATGGACTTGTAGTACTCGGATATATGGTAGTTAATCAACATTATAAACGCCTCGCAGATGAGATATCCTGACCATGTTATTAGTATACCGAAGTGCTGGATCACGTGCAGAATCCACGACCACGGTTGAGGAACTAAGTTTCCTGAAGAAGCCCAAATAATGAAGCTTAATTAAATGAACAAGGTACTGGACAATTTGATGAATGTGCGCTAACTGCACAATACAACAAACCACGAACTCTACTGGTTGCAATTAATAGCAAAACAGATCCATACTGTGACTCAAAAAGTTAAGTATCTGTGCGTAAGTACTTACACACACACACACCTATACAGTGCACAAAAAATACAACTATATAAAAACTTAACTATGTATAAATGAAAAATACAGGAGAATAATTAGCATTACATACTTTGTTTTCTTACCTTTCTAGATCTTGTACGATTTCCTAGCTTCAGGTGTGAAAGACTCTGGGAATAGTGCAAACTCCATTCCATTTGTACAAAATCCATTACGTACATTTGTCTAATGTAATATTTTCAGTGGGTATACTATCAAAACATCAAAGTGACTACTTTTTTTATTTATTAAAAGAGCAATTCTCTCTCTCTCTCTCTCTCTCTCTCTCTCTCTCTCTCTCTCTCTCTCTCTCTCTCTCTCTCTCTCTCTCTCTCGTCAAATGAATTCATTCAGTATTTCATTTGATGCACTTCATTTGATAAGGTATCTATTCCTCAGTGTTATTTACACTTTCTTCTTATAATTATTGATCTTTAGCATCACTAGCAAGTTGCTTTTCTAGCAGTTCTCTGTTGTTAAACACACCTGGACCCACTGTTATACACTGTTGTGGGGCGTTGAACGGTCATGTGACTGTTTAAATCTATGTGCAGAAGGCAATTTGAAAATGTCTGCACGTAAAACAAATGGCAAACTTGATGACTTCAGTTTCTATTAGAGAATTACATAAAAAAAAATCAGTCACAGGAAAAGTCGCTTCACTTTGGAAAGGAATGTAATGGAATGGCAAGGAATATGTGGTCTTAGGTTTTTGTTCTGTAAGTGCTGTAAATTCCTCTCGTACTGAGAGGTCTAAGGAAGTTGGCCGTTTTTTTTTTTTTATCTCGGCTGGTGGTGGTATGGTTTCTGTTTTATTACCTCTGTGAAGGGGAATATGTTTTTGGCATGCGTTGTTGGTCAATATGATATTGCAAGAAACTGGGTGGATTTTAACAAAATCTTTACCAAAACGTGGTCCTCGTGACTAGCATGAAGATTAACTTATGGAGAATTGAAAATGTGACTAGGGAAATTAAACTTTTAAAGTTGCAATAAACTGCAGTAGTGACGCCTATCCAGATGGTGAAACATTCTAAGGGGAATCAGTTGTGTTATTTCTCTATTACTGCCTCCAACGAGGCATGGGACTATTCTTTTCCTTTCTGGGTTCGAGGTGATTGGTAGGGCTGGATTACTCAGCATAGGTATGTGATCTCCCAAAAAGGATGTTCCAAGTCAATGGATTTATCTGCCTTTTTGAAGCTTGCATATTTTTGACGTACTTCACAAACAACAGAATTCGTACACACAAATATATATATATATATATATATAATATATATATATATGTATATATATACATATATAATATATATATATATATATCGAGCTACAAATGTCCTTTAATATCTAATTCGTTCTACCTCGGAATTAATATATTTCCATATATGTTACCGAAGGGGAATTTTTTAGTTGATAATAATTTCGTTCTCTAGTGGGTTCGAACCAGCGCCCAGTGGGCTGAAGAGAAATCAGGACTCCAGTGACATTATCGACTCGCCCAACAAGTGAATCACAGTGATGTGATAAAATTTTATATATATATATATAGTATAATATATATATATATATATATATAATATATATATATATATAATATATATATATATATATATATCTATATGGACACATACACAAACATTGAAAAGGGTACGAGAATATACTGAAACAGACTTAGCCACAGTACTGTACGTATTTCAAATACGTAGACAACTTACCATAGTAAACGCTACTGTCGGCGCTATTAAGGAACTGATGCACGAGGAAACCGAACGACATGATTCCCATGATGCAGTAGAAAATGAGCAAAGCTACGCTGATCCGAACAGTTGGATGGCACGTAATGGATCTGTCAGATCTTTTCCTCTATGCATCGCCACGACCAAATCAGTGCTGCTACTTCCCCTGTAATGGGAAAAGTTTATAAATACAACTTTGGAAAAAATGTTATATATATATATATATATATATATATATATATATATATATATATATAAAATAGACACCACCCAACCTACAAATATTTTTAACTTATGAACATTCAGATAGAAACAAACAGGGTCGCAAATTAAAAGAAATAGTATTCAGAGCGGTCCTCTTTGCCACCTTTAAGTTCAAATTTTGATTTGCGCGCCCATTCTGTACATACGGTAATGTGAATTGTGTCTTAGGATGATACAAAAAAGTGCTGTATGTACAAACAGTCGACAGGAACGTAACTCATTCCTAAGTAGTGTGGTGTAATATATAATATATACATATATATATATATATATATATATATATATATATATATATATTAATAATATCTTAATTTCCCCCCACTGACTAAGTCGTTTTAAACTTATTGTCTTCATCATTATCCCAGTAGGAGAGCGGACATTTTCGTTGAAAAGTCTTGAATTTTCATCGTTCTTTTCCTTGACATTTTCACAATTAATATAAACGAATACATATCGAACTTCAGTCTCTTCCTGGGTTTACTGCGAGATCAACAGCTGACTCTGACAACTGGCGGAAAATAACGAAGAGACTCGAGAGTTGAAGGGAAACTCCATATTTCGCTGCCGGAGTAATTACTTGCCTCCTTTCACCAGTACCATGATATTGCAGGCCCAAGGCACTACCATGCATCCGGCCCATGGGAGACTGATCAGCCTCTCCGATACGCTGATACTGTAAATAGAGAAATAAATATATATATATTTAGAAAAATGACTACGTAAATAATTAGGTAAGTACACTAGTAATTATAAAATAAAACCTGGTCACAAAAACACTCTCTCTCTCTCTCTCTCTCTCTCTCTCTCTCTCTCTCTCTCTCTATATATATATATATATATCATATATATATATATATATATAGATATATATACACACACACATGTGTGTATGTATGTTTAGTACTTTGGAGAAATGGTTTTCATAATTACTAACCGACGTCGTAAAATAAAGTAATTGCTCTACAAACATGTTGCTCCTAAAAGCGATTGATGTGACTTGCGAACGTCATCAAAGGGCATAATATACAACAGCAGGTCACGTACGGCGCGTCATAAGCAGGGAATTAAGTTAATTATGTTTGAGGAAGATTAGCTTTTTATTTCTGAGTGTTCTACACGATTCTGCGTATTTCTGTAATAAATATCGGAATGACAGTGTCACGCAGAAAGTTATATCCAGTGAGAAAATGAGCTAAGTTTTATTAATTTATGGTAAGACTGCCAAAACTGCATGATTCATTGATGATAATCGTACAAAATTCATAGCTCTAAAATTGACCGAGCTCTCAATTTCACGCCTATTAGAAATCGCTAAGTCATGAAAATAAGGAATTTTTTTTAATTAAGTCACAAACCGAAATGAATGAATGAATGAAACGAATAAATAAATAAATAGACAAAATTCCCTTAAAAATGAAAACATGAAATAAATAGTAAACACATATGCAAAATATCGCATAGACATTTAAAAAACCATCACTTTTGAAATACGTACTAAACGAAGGTGATAATTATCATTGTTCATTCTTTGCCTTTAAGGTGATAATTCTCATTGTCATTCTTCTGCCTTTAAAAGGATGATATTCTTTTACATTCAAAGGATGGAATCAATATTCTTATTACGGTCATAAGAAATATCAAGAAATTAATAATAAATGTTTTTGACAGATAAATCAATTTTTCTTCTAGCCAGGGTAAAGCCAGGTTGATTACAGTGCTTGACACTTGTGATATATATATATATATATATATATATATATATATATATATATATATATATATATATATATGTATATATATATATATATATATATATATATATATATATATATATATATATATATATAATATATATATATATATATATATATATATATATATATATATATATATATATATATATATATATGTGTGTGTGTGTGTGTGTGTGTGGTGTGTGTGTGTGTGTGTGTGTGTGTCGGGAATATGTGAAATCAGCGATTACACAAAATTCTTAGGGAATACGCGAAACGATCAATTTGCTTAGGAACATTTGAACCCGAGGGCTATTATTATACACGGTAAAGCAGTAATTCATCTACGCTGTTTCGTCGTGTTTAGTACTAGCCCCTGGGGAGTTAAATGGGTTTCGCCGTGTTTAGTACTAGCCCATGGGGCGATCAAATGTCCCAAAGTGCATTTGATCCCCCAGGGCCTAGTACTAAACACGGCGAAACACATTTGACCCCCAAGGGACTACTACCGAACACGGCGAAACAGTGTCGATGAATCACTGTTTCACCGTGTTTAATACTAGCCTTTTGGGAACAAATGTTTCTAAGTGAATTGGTTATTTCACATATGCCCTAGGGATTTCGTGAAATCCATGGATTTCGCATATTCCCTGTAACACACACATACACACTATATAAATATATATATATATATATATATATATAATATATATATATATATATATATATATATATATATATATATATATATATATATATATATATATATATATATATATACTATGAACTAATATTCAGCTTGGAATTTCACGCCATTTGAACACATAAATATGTATGCTTGAAACAAAGCATAATCAATTGACATAAGCAATTTACAAATCAGAAGCACTGGACCAGACCATAATTAAGATGATTGGAACAGTTTTTCTCTTACGTTTTCACCACTTTCAAAACTGAAGTCATAAACAAATTATCGAAGAGATGAGGATATTTAACGAATGAAACACCGAGGAAAATCTTCTACCCGTATTATCAACCACCCACGTTTAACAAGAAGGGCTTTCCTCAGAAAGCGTAGTTCACTATTCGATAAATATTACTCCCAAAGACAAGTAACTGCAAAAATACCTAACCATTATTCTTTATAACCATCTGTATTTATGAAGACACTATTCTGGAGTGTGTACTACGATTCAATTGTAAAACGCGGGAGCATCATCATCATCAATTTAAAAAAATACTTTCTCCTTATAGATCCGAGTCCACACTCAGGCGAATTCTTGATTTCTTACGTCTCAAAATTGACTTTGACAGTGACAGTTGAATCAAAGAAAGGTTTTCATGGGATACACGTGGCTTGTGGCACATGGAATAGTGTTCAGCATTAAGCTGCGATTGGATTTTCTTCCTCTTCCGCCACTGGATTTGTAATGGAATGGAAGATCTTTTATGTAACAGTACTGCTTGAATCTGTTTCATCAACTGTCTGCTACGTGTACTGAAGGAAACAAGATTTTTCCTGAAGGCAACTTATAAGCAACTGTGTTAATGTACATGCCAACAAAAATGGCTATAGCACACGACTTTTGTTTGTAATAAGTTTCGGGATGAAGTTGGCAACAACCCATATATACATAATGCATATAATACATGCATACGTACATATATTATATATATATATATATATATATATATTATTATATATATATATATATATATATATATATATATATATATATATATATATATATAGTTAACTGGCAGTAGGTTCATAAAATATTTTGCGTGTCTAGTAGAGCTAAGTATTACTTTAGAAGACTAAAACTTAAGACAATGGATTTCTGATAATGCAGAATAATTTCAAATCTTGTGTGCTGAGAAATACGTGGATATGTTCGGAATGACTTTCCTGAAAATTTCAGCACTTAAGACTAGTTGAGTGTCTTCAAGAGAAAAATTCTTTGTGCGTATATGTATCCCTCCACACAGCTTACATTTTTAATATGTATCATTAACTGAAGAAGTAACTAAATGGCCTCAATCTTTGGTATCAAACGCAAGCCAATCAAGCTTCGAGAGGGCTGCTTATTGAAAGCTAAATTTCTCACCCGATTTATTAAAACCCAATCTCACAGGAAGCGCAATTCATATCAACAATGGCATTTCCAGCGACTTACTTCGACTTCATGAAAAGGAAGACAGTGTTGGCGGTTTGATATCCAATCGAACAGGTGAAGAAGAGCGTCGTGAGAAAACAGATGTATGGAGGCCACGACAACCAGCTCATTTCCTGATGAAAAACCCCGGGTTTGTTCAGCTCCTTGGAATCTTTGCTACGAGACCCTTTAGTATCTGCAGCTTTGCCATTCCGGAGAGGCCACACTCCAAACAGCCGGGAAATGGAGAAGATCCAGCACAGGTCCCTGTTGGAAAAGGGAACAATTTAAAATATTAAATAATGACGATAAAACAGTTCAAATATCAAGCTTTAGGGCTTTTTACACGTATTATTGTTGTAAAAAATATAATTAAAAAACTATAGTGAAAATTAGGGGTAAGATAATATAATTGTTTTCAAGTTTAAGCTCTTTCTCATAACTCACCACACTTCAACAAACGACGGGTTTCCCACCAATGAAAGCTGCATAATTATTTTCTTCACTACTCTGTCCTTTAATTAAACTGACCATTGGCCAAGAAAGTTGGAATCCGTGGTTGCTTGGGCAGGTCAAGGTGTGACATAACCATGCTGTACTTATCAGTCATGAGATTAAGATCAATTCTGCTTTCGGTAAAATGATGAGTATATGGCAATAAGCATCTACTAAAATTGATGGCGAACTTCACTTTAAGACATTAATCTTCCGCTGGCTACTGCCTACCAACAGACAATAACCAGTTTATTTTGTAAAACATTTTGAAATACTTGATCATCATTTTCCCGGGTACGGAAACTTGGAATTCCCAAGACAAGGTGCTTCTCGTAATCAAAGGCTACTAAGTTTAATCGAAACTAGTTTGGTCTACTTTCATTGCATTTCCCCATCAGTAAAGCATTGATTCTGGAAGTGTTGACAGGGTACTGTCAGTGTCGTACTTGATACAGCGTGACCCGCATACACAACACAGAATCAAGAGAAATTCCCTTGAAGACGATTCCGCGTATTCAGTAACTCGTCGTGGCTAATTAATTAATCATAATTTCTCACTGCTTTGCGTGCAAGGCTATTTCCTTGGGCATTGATTCGAGTACTTGTCTTGATACCTGCCTATTAGAAGTGAATTATTGTGTCTAACTTCTGTGAACAAAAACTGATATGTTATCATAAAATCATTTAATGGGCCCTCTATTCGTGCCAACGTGAACCTTTAGATGCCTATAATATTTATAATATTTCTGTAAGTCTCTCGCAGTTTCCATGTTACATAATGTGATCGCCAGGAATGTTTATTGTTAAGTAAGGTAGCCTTCTTTAATATGTTCGTCGCCCATCCTTTCATCCTAGATCCCAACTGTAATTTGTTAAAAGAGTTTATCAATCAAACAGGCGACAATATCATGAATGGCTTATAACAGTCAATAACTCGATCGATATTCTACAAGGCTGAACGAAATACTTAATGGATTAATATACTGCCCATACATAATTATGTGACGTACCGATGGTAGCAATTTTCATTCGGCAAACACAATAATGATCATTTCAATAACACAACAACTGCGCTGTAAGTGTTAATTGTGTATTGCTGCAAATTCCTCAAACAATAAAATGTTGATTTTTCACAATCTGTTAAATAAGACTTTTATTCCGTCTCATGGACATTCATGAAACATGCGTAGATAAAATGTTAAGTAGATAGGTTTACAGGGAACAAAGTGCAAAAGGTATATCTGATTTTTCAACAACATAAAAAACTCCTAGAACATACATTCTTTATACAGCCATTATGTCAGGAGTTATTTATGCCCATCACCAGTCGCTGAAGCATCATTACTCTTGGCAAAGACCTTTTGCAAAGCAATTCATTCAGGTATTCAACTAACGTCACTGTCACGAAAACTCAAAAGAATATTACTAAAAGTTCCTCGAAAGACACGACTGACTCTCCTTGCGTGGCAACCAGATGTTAAAACTGCAAATTTACAGCGTATCCGAGTTAAGGAATAGCCTACTGAAACATGAAAATATCTTGATTGGATCTGGCTAAATTAACGGTCTTCGGGAGCAGTCAGAACTGGATTGATTTAAAAAAAATGCTATCGAAGAAAAACAAGATAATAATTTTTACATCGTGAAACCATTGGCAATTCTAAACAATAAAAATTGATAATATAACTAAAGAGAGCACTCGTCATCCTGAACCTGACTAAACTGAACAGAAGCAACAGGAAATTGATTTTTTTCTTTAGTCTGTTCATTCATCTGTCGATACTGTTCCGTAACACAGGAAAATATTTTGAGAATGCGATGGAGAGCATTTCGATAACGCTAGTTACTTCGTATGCATTCCACTGAATCCCATTGTAAAAAAATAAATGAATAAAAAAAATGCAACTTATTTTATTTCACCTACCCTTCGAGACTCCCACATAAATCTGCGCAAAACATTCTAAAGGTAAACAAAAGAGCAACGAATAAATAAATAAATTACATAAATACACACATAAATGAAATACATATATAAAGAAATAATTAATATATTCAAATTCATATATATATATATATATATATATATAATATATATATATATAATCTATATATGATTAATATATTATATATATATATATATAATCTATATATATATATATTATAGTATTATATGTATATATATATATATATAAATCTATAATATATTTCATACTATATATAATATATTATATAATAGTATTATAATTCTTATAATTATATATATATTATATATTTCATATATATATATATAGAATATTATATAAGATAATATAATATTATATTAATTTAAAACCATATATAAATAATGTTTATTTAGGTATTTTGTAATAAGAATAATAAACAAATAAATTACATAAAATAACCTAAATAAATAAACACAAATACATACCAACATACATATATACATAAATAAATAAATAAATGACCACTTAAGCAAACAAAATCTACATTATGGGTAAAACATTAACAGTCAACTTAAGGCTAAGCTCAAGTAGGATGTACTACTCCACCCATATAGTATAAGGATGCTAATCTCGAGTCTGATATTTACCCTCATTTACTTTGGCAGAGGGAAGTTCCCTCATGGACGTTGCTGCTTAAAATGTTGGCAATTTTCGTCTACTGACCAGTGATGATTATAGGACACTTATCATAACCCGTAAAGGTTATGCACCACCATACATTTAGGTGCTGAATGAGTGAGTGAGGCAACAAGGCTACTATTAATCAAGAGTGACGTGGTCGAGTACCTAAGACGAATTATGATTGATATATACATTCAACGATGAGCCCCTAGCTCCTCCTACACATTGAAGATATAAAATACATTATCAGCAACCCCATGGAATGACAATAACCACATCCATGGTACCTTCCACACTATAATTCTCTATTGGGAACTGGAATAACTGAATTGACTAGAGTACAGCTGAGAGAGAGAGAGAGAGAGAGAGAGAGAGAGAGAGAGAGAGAGAGAGAGAGACTTCAATTTATGTGAATAATCTGCATGCTAATGAATATAATGACAGCGTAACTATTCAAAGTTTACTTATACCTGGTAAACGGATGTTCAAGTTTCTTGATACACTGAAGAAGAACATGGTTGTACCGTACGGAGTGTGATGACTTTTTATCTCTATAGAAATTTAATCTTAAATAAATCTAAATATTAAGGGGAAAATTACGTATGCCATTTCTTGAATCATCTAAGGATAGCCTAAGGTGCTACGAAACAAGCATATTTAATCCTTTAATTACTGGTTAGTACAATAATAATGTGACTAATTAATTAAACCTATTGTATGTGAACATGATGTTTGTGTTTTTGTTATTCAGCAGAATATCAGAAAACATTGATTACTCATAATGGATATGTTATTTACCAACTCATTTGGCAATAAGTTCTAAGATGGAAACATCTGCATATAATTCAAGCAACAAAGTCTTATACTCGCAAACATTAAGAGTGAACACAACTCCCTTCAAATGTGTCATTCAAACAAATTTTCCTAAAACTGGTATTGGTAAAATAACAGTCAAAATTGTATTAAAGCAAAATTTTTCAATTAGGCCTAAATACTAACGCTACTGCAACGGTGGCATTTCTGAGAGTGTAAAATCAAAAGTATAGTTATTAACCATTTCCTGGCAGTTCCGATCAAACTTATACAGGAGAACTTATTCTAAATATAGTCAGAATTTTTTCACGATGGTCTTTCATACAACAAATATCGAAACAAACTTTAACAGATTTGACATTCTCTAACCAATGTATTGGAAGAATATAAATTCGAATAATTGCAAGAATGACAGATGGCATAACAACAATAAGTAACGTTTGCTACACCGCAAAAACAGACTGCTTTGTACCACGGTAAATATCATTCAGGTAAAAAATGAAAAGTACAAAGGAACCAGTCAATTAAAAGCTAAAGTTGACACAAGCAATGTGGTTCAAGTCTATCAATATAACTGCCTTAGCAAACAATTAGTGTATCGAACATTTAATCCAATAACAGTATATCATGATAAGATTTTCCATCGATAATGAGTGTTACGTCTTTACGTTACTGCACATAAGCATGACTAATTATCACACGGAAAGACCATTCGATGTAGGAAAGTTCAATAATGATGTTGAGACAGGAACAAAAACTGACGCCCAAAATGAAATAATTATCAACACAAACAAAAAGGTGACAAAGATTAAAAGAGGAGCAAGGTCAACGACCTCTCACGTGATGACTAATGACCTTACGTGTCACGCAATAAAGTCATTGCTGCAGCATTACATTACCAGGTAAAATATCTCAAAACTCGTTCTACATAAAATACTATTAATAAGAAACAAAAAATTACTATACACAGCTTACTCCACCCGAACAGAGACGATGTTTTAACGAAATGGTCCTTTAAAATGACGCCCATTGAAGCAAAAGTTTACAATTGCACTAATGAGCGGTTATTCCAAAATTAAGAATGCAAAATCTGCCAAAAAATCACTAACAGATGGACTATCCTTGGAAAATGGTATGGAATATCATTCGAGGCAAACAGAATCTCGGATTCATGGTTGAGGTGAAAACAGCTGATGACTACGGTTAATCCTTTTTAACTAATGCTACAAACCGGTAGCCATTATCAGCCAAGCTTCTAACGTGCTTCAGATTGGCAGATGTGGGTGACCAGAAACAACATAACAGTTTGTACGAGTTATTTATTTCACTACCAACCGATTTTAAGTCTTAGATACATTAGTCTTCTCGATCATAAGTGACTTAAATTAGGCTTTTTCTGAGAAAGAAAAACTGGGAAGGCTGTTTTTCGCTTTGACAATGATATACTGACAACAGAATTGAAAGCCTTTACTATAAAACCAAGATAACAACTGTAGTTTTCCGGTACAAACCGCACGACCATCGACAAATTAACGAAAGGTCAAAATAAAGAGAACCTGATTAGTTTCCTTGCAAAAGCAATATGACCAAAATTTTATATTGGTTCGTCGATTTTCATTAGAAGAGTCAACAGTTACCTAGACAAAGTAGTACATACGAGCTCCAGAATGCAAAACAAACACAGCAAATGATCAGACTGCTCTCTGTATGGATCCTGAGACTGTTCCTCGAGTGGCCTCCACTGAACACGACCAAAGCTAAAATATTAACCGCATAAAGAATCCTAGAGGCTATTAAATATCTCTGAAGATTTATTGTTACATATTTCAAGAAAACTCGACGCCACTAAATATTGTCTTTGTAATGTCTAGTAAATATGAGTCGTAACTCGAAATCACCACATTAAAATTCTAAGCAGTTGTGTTTGCAGTGATGAATTATTCACTAAGTTGGCTCAAAGATAAAAAATGCATGTGAAGTTTTGCCTTGTGGACATTCAAGAGAAATCAAACACGAAATAAGACATATTTCGCAAAAAAAAAAAAAAAAAAAAAAAAAAAAAAAGCATAACGCTGAACAATAGGTCATACAATAAATCTGTAAATACATAAATAAATGAAATAATTAATAAATAACAAACATCACTGGATCCGTCTGGTGGGGCCAAATGACGCCTGATAGGTCCCCCTTCGAAAGTAAACGACAATGCAATGAATGCTGTGTACTCGCACATACTGAACATTTAAATTTCGGTATTGATCTATGGTGATCAATATTGCTTAAATTGCGGTTAAACTAACATTAATGGTAAACATATGAACAAGCTACGAGAGTCCTTTGGAGGACTACGTTAGTAGCTCCGGAAGAATTAATTCAGCGTCAGAATATGGCAAAGGATTCTGTGACGTTACACTTCACTGACGTCTTTTATGAGAGTGAAGCAGTGACAACCAGCATATACTACTTTCCATCTCTGATACACATTTCAATATTATAAGGAAAGTGAAAAAAGCGAAACTTTTCCAGGTATGAACACATATTACGTGGAAGACATACAACCCCTGTATAAATGATGCATCATGTAACCGGAACCCTTTGCACGAATGTGTCGGACAGAAATAGCAAGTCGAAGTTAACATGGCAATGCTGCCGATCTTTTTTCAACTCGGTTTACAACAACACCAGTTCCGAGATAGTACCAAAGATCTTTTCCCTAGATTACAGAAATAATTTCTCGATATAAGAACAACCCTTCACTCTAAAATAACAGATAAGAGTGTGAATCATTTTGCGGTGCGGAGAAGATAGCGAATACTGCCAGAATTAGGAATCGTATTTGAATTCTGCTGGTATTGACTGGGAAGGCGTGGCTGCAACGCCTATATGAAATTTGTCATCTCATAAAGATATATTATAGCAGCCTTGGTTCACGTTCCTTTCATGCTAACGTCTATAGAATGTCACGGTCACGCCATTTAACGTGTGCAATGATAATTAAGCTAAAAGCATCTACACTTGCTCCACATTACGAAAATGCGATTAGAACAGTTTTCGCTTCAGGACTGGACATCATTAAAGCGTCAGTATCAGCAAGATCTCTACTTTCAAAGATATCCAACTTTTCGTGATGCAAAACATTTAGCTTTCAGTATAACTCAAGGAGCATGGGATATATCAAAATAATGTTATAATTAACCAAATAATTTACTATAATTAAAAACGCTACTTGTACTCGCTGACTGACAATAATTCGGAGTTCAACGCTCTGTTATTGCTAATGATTAAAATAAAAAAATAAAAAAAATAAATAAATAAAAAATAAAAACAGCCAGAAGAGACAACAGGTGTGTCTCAAGTCATTAAGAGATTAAACTTCCCCACCTTGGGGACCGGAACCGTTTCTATAACATGCACATAAAACTATTCTTTATACACACACACACACACACACACACACACACATATATTATATATATATATATATATATATATATATATATATATATATGTGTGTGTGTGTGTGTGTGTGTATATTTATATATATATATATATATATATATATATATATATATTATATATATATATCATATATATATATATATATATATATATATATATATATATATATATATATATATATATATATATATATATATATCTATTTATATATATAGTATATATATATATATATATATTATATTTTATATATATATACATGCACACACACACAACTACATAATGAGGGCATCAAACGACGGGGTTATAGGGGCTAACAAAAATACATTTGAAGAATTATGATTGTTGCTCTCTGCACTCTGGAAGTAAAGGCTGGTAATGCTCTCCGACCACATAATATAATAAGACAATTTCTTCGGAATTTCTCTTTAACTATAATCGCCACCAACATAAATTTCTTGAAGATTCCTCCATAAATATAACAAAAACAAAATTTCCCTGGAATTTCATACATGCACATTTCATTTTCATTTCTCCGTAACAATAACCCACACCTACACACAACTTCATCAGAAGCCCTTTGTAACATTCAGAACTATATTGTGGACAAGAGGAAAAGCAAACAGCGAACAAAAAGAGACGTAATACATAAACCTCACTTGAAGGCAGAAGCAATGAAGTCTTCATATATCGTACAAGTAGCATAATGAATGTCTAGATCATTTTAAGCTGCTGCTTATTTTCCCGGATGATGAAAACTGCTTCTCTCCCAGTTGAATGAACCTCCCATCACTCTTACCCAGTATCTGATATCCATTCTGTGTTACCGTGACTTAATTGTTCCAGATTTTTTTCAATAGATTCTGCATCACAGGTGTATACTTGTCCTCTTAACAAACATCAGACCTTTTATCCGTATTCTTTTCCTGTTAGTTTCATTCAAACTTTATATTCTTGAGCTTTTTAATTTACAAGCCCATCTAAAGCCACTGAGAAACAAGATTTCTCGAATTCTCCATCCATATTGGATAGTTATTTTGAAATAAGGGCAACAACGTTGTTTACATGCAAATATCAGTAAAGGTTGTCAAAAATATACTGTACTGTGAAGGTTATCCAAATTGCCTATATGTAGCTCATATAGTTTCTAAAATCTTGCTGGGAATCCTTCAGTTACCTCTGGGGAAAAAAAAAAAAAAAAAAAAAAAAAAAAAAAAAAAAAAAAAAAAAAAAAATGAGTCTGAAAAGAAGTTAGTCTTCACCCTTTTGTGCTCACAAATATCCCTCGAACTCAAGAAAGAGTTCTGCCGAAACTTTGTTAAAACTATTAGGCGCAACTAACGTAAATAAAATTAACACCAACTCTGCCAAAAAGAAGTCTGAAGGACGGCATGACCTCTCTTGACCAATAAGGCTTATTGTGGACCATGACACTGAGTCGGGTCAACGAACGAATGAACAGTTCGATGGACAATTTGCATTATTGGTGTGTAACTCGAACACGTTTCAGACTTCAGTCCTGATCATTACAGATTTTCACTTGTGCTACTAAGGGCACTTTCTACGAAAACTTCTATCAAATCGATTCAACTAAAAAAAAAGGTAAAAAAAAAAAATTCAAACGTTTTTGAGATAGCATGATAACCAGCAATGCTGAAAATACAAATAACAATCTTATGCTTCCCTTGGGGGTTAATTGGTACTTTTAAGTCTTGAGTAGTAGTATTACGTACAACCGTAAACTTTAGAGTTATTTTGGTATTACATTATGTAGATAGTTCGCTGACAATGAATTTCCCGAAAAATAAATATTGTTCTATGATATTCCAGTGACAAATGTATCGACCTCACATACCTCTGCAGTTCTTATTTTGTGAAATATCACTCTTATTATTTTCTTCATAAAGTAATATGGACAAATTCTGTACCATGCCACTTCAATTTTTATTATAAGAATGCTTAGGAGCTAATTCGCTGTACCGAAACTAGCGTCCTTGGTCACTTCTGGCCCAGCAGGAAATAAATCCTGCATTTCCATTAGATGTCATACATAATAAGAAGGATCAGTTCTATTTAACCTTTATTATATTTTCATTAAGTTCCATTAAGTAAACAAAAACAACCAGTAATCAATATCTATTAACAACTAATAGATATGATATCAAGAATACCATATACTACCATTAACTTGGCATATGTCACATGTCCTTGGTACTACTGGAGAAAATATTTGATATAGAAAATCCAAGATATACGAGAGAGAGAGAGAGAGAGAGAGAGAGAGAGAGAGAGAGAGAGAGAGAGAGAGAGCGCGAGCGTAGGCCCACATTCTTCTTTGTAGCAATTCTATTCTAATGACAGATTCTAAATAGAATATACTGTAAAATAGTCCGTTTCAGAAAAATTGTCTTTGTAGCCATTCTATTCTAATGACAGATCTAAATAGAATATACTGTAAAATAGTCTGTTTCAGAAAATTGTTAGTCTTGAGGGGCTCTAAATACAGTGAAGCTCTGTCTCAAGAACCAGGGCAGTTTGCTTTATATTCTCGATGTCAAGTAACTTACGAAAAAAAAAAAACCGCCTTGAGAATAACATCAAAACGACTTTAATAGTAGTAAAGAAAAATACTTCTCTCTTTCAGCTCGCTTCTGTTACTTTTCGATTCTCTTAGTATAATCAGACACTGGATATAAATACGATTACAGTTAGTTGTCTTACTGATGTACGTAAATATTTCGAAAACGACAAAGGGTGGAGAATTCATGAACCAATTTTAGCAGGCAGATTTGCAAGGAATTGCGAACGTTATTGACGTCTTCATTCACCCTATGATAAATATAAATACTTTCCAGCAAAAGATTCTCTTCTTGCAAAAGTAAATGGTTATTAACAGGTATACTTGAAAGGTTCGCATGACAAACATCTGACGGCCATATTAAAAGGGGTATTCTGGTAGGTTATTTACTTAACGTTATTTGGATTCAACCCTTGGTAGACACCTCGTAAATGCAATGCCTTTTCAAAAATGTCTGACATACTATGGCAAGCCCTCATATGGCAAAGAATACCTCTCATACCGGAAGCGTTGAAAAGACTGTCATCACAATACCTCTCTATAAACGATGGAGGAGCCTTCCCAGTTGCCACACACGACGAGACCTTCCTCACTTTGTCAAACATTTTCATAGCACAGGCAAAGCAACACCAGGACCCAGCGAGTTACGAGTCGCACCAGACCTCCAGAGTCCAGACCACCGCGACTGACAGCCCAAGTGACCCACTGATAGTAAGAACCCCAGCTGAAACGTTAGTTCTTTACGCATGCGGGACTACTTTAGCTTCGATTTTTTTTCTCTCACTTAACAAAATTATGGAATTGCGTCTTCACTATGATACTCCTTTTACTGAAACTGATATGTGCACAACTCAGCTTCATTATTTAGGGCAAAATCCTTTACACTTTGACCTCGATAATGAATAGCAAAAATAGGATTTTCCATGTGATAAAAGTCCAAATTTGGGTTTGACTCATAAAATAAAAAAGAAATTCCCATGAATTTGTCCCTTTAGACTGAAATCGAAATTCACCTCTATGAATGCGTAAGGATATAAGGGATTCAAGGTACAGACAGACAAAAATATCCAATACTTTATATAAGTCACTCAATTTGGGGAAGGGTTTTTTTACGGTATCACTTCATGTACAAAATATACTCAGTCGCATAAATACCAACATAAATTAATACCAAATCCTAAGAAATGGTTATCGATTTCATTGTCCGTTTGTGTCAAAATGCTTTAGCATTTGAAATATCAGTTCGTTTTTATTATGTATTTAGGTACTGTGCGTTTCGGCAAAAGAGCGGACAGTAACATTGTAAAATAACCCAACTAAATGGAAGTTGTGCTTCTGTTCTGTGATTAGTAAATCGTATAACTTTTCCCAGGCTTAAAAGTTGTATTATTATAAAGAAAACAATTAAAATCATTTATAAAAACTACTTAATTTACTAAATATGCATCTCAAAAAAACCTGGTAAATATAAACCTTAAACTCGAGTTCTTTCTGAATAAAACGTCAATGATAATAACAACATTATGTATGAATATATATTCCAAGACGTCGACGCCCTTCTTAATTATTCATGAATGTCCTCGGTTACTTTATGAGAGAAAGGGTTCTTCTCTTACTTAACAGGAATGGGGCCGACTTACGAGTGAACAGAGACGGTTGAAGAGCCAGTAGTAAACCGTAAACTCGTTCCAGGAAGATCCTTGAAATTCAGCTTCATTTAATCAAAATCATTCATATTAAAATCTCAATAACAATCAGTTATGAACATATCTTACGAGACAATGAAGATCACTTGTCCATTCAGTGAAAGACTTCTGGCACAAAATCTTATTTGGATGCAATGCAAATTCCACCAAAAAGTGCTCATTCATCTGTAATAGTGACGAATTCGGAGATCGGAGCGTTGATACTGATCAAATCCCTCGAAATATGATTCATCATTAATAGTTTTGATAAACTACAAGATAAAAACATTCTAAAACTTTTACAACTTGTAATATTTTAAACATCTGGTCACGAGACAGCAAAATTGGCATTGGACATGCAAAACATTCTGGAGCAAAGTTTGGGAATATAACAGGAGACATCTTTGTAATCTACATGTACTTCATGACCTGTCTGCATGCACAGTTGCGGCTTTCCACATTGTAAAAAGTAACCACCGTCACTTTTGAAACGGATTACCACTCGAATTCTGCAGGTTGTCTAAGTTCTACACATTTTCAAAGGCAATCATTGGTTAAGCTTCTGTGCAAATTTCATCTCAATCACTTAATGGCGTTATTGCTCTGGAGCAATGATTGCACTTCATGCTGGTCAGGCGGAACTAGCCCTTAAGGCAACATTACCGTTATGTCAGACGACCGGAATTTCGCAATTTTCTGCCGGTGTTTATTTTCTGTAACTGTTTAGTACTACATTTTTTTATTATTGGTAGACTGCAGCTTTCATACCGAGAGTGAATACGGGCATTGTTACGTCAGTTGATACATGTGTCTGCCACTTCCGATATTAACAATAAAAGAGATGGATATTTCAAAATATACTATAATATGATATGAAAAATAATAAGTTAATAACAGTACATTTGACCCAGTTCAGACCGGTTGAACTGGCAATGAAAATTATTTTAAGATAAAATAACATTACAGTATTATGCGTTGAAAAAGTAAGAATGCACTAAATCTCAAGGGACGTTCGATTTTATCACAATTTGATAGCATGTGTACATGTATTAGTCACAGCCATTAGGCCACAAATATCACTTAATATCAGATCCACTATACCTCGGCAATAACTTACAACCAAAAGGAAATGTAATTGGTAAGTGCTTGTATTCAGGCAGGTGTAGGTTATCCCTAAGGTATAATGGGTCTGATATTAAAACTATATTTGTGAGTATGAAAGTGTCAAGCGCGTTGAAGTGACTCCAGAAGTACACACGGCTCTAGGATGGACCAGTCAAGTTCCGTAAACCAAAAAGTCAACGAAGACTTAAGAATGCCTAATAAAAGTAACTTTAGACAAAATCTGTGTGGTAATTAAACTGAGTTCTAGAACTGATGTGAATATATGGTGAAGGGCATAATAGAATAAAAACCGTATAGAAGATTTGAATGAAAGTTAACTGCTGAAGTAGCAAAGGCAGAAGTTCCGGGAAGTAATATGTAGAACAGATAAAGGCTTAAGCTCTGGTTCAGATGGGTTCATCAAAGCAGGAATTCATGAAAGCGGAATGGTATTTGCACACTAAAGTTTTAAATATGTTAAATATGCAAACGAATCTATTGATCATTGGCTGATGATGACATTTGAGCCTTAAAGCCATGAACTTGGGCACTTCAACCTTTCAGCGTTGAAGATAGTGGCAAGAAAAACTGAAGTGATTGTACAGCAAGATAAGGATAAAATTTGTTTCCAATACTTGATGTACATCACAATGGACAATCATAAATAATCATATTTGATCATATATGTTGTTCAACATTCACTAATTCGTGCATCAGGTTCAATCGCAAAAATATCACTACACCGCTGGTTATGAAAACATTCAATGTACTAACAAGTGTTAAGAGGGCATCAGGTGCAAAATTACCTAAAATGGTTTTGACAAATATTTTTTGCATTCATATTATGAGCAAACCTGCAACCGTGCTTCAGAGTTGCAGAACACCATTTTAGGTGGAAGGGGGATTGATTCCTGGGAGATTGATACATTCAGCATTTTTACCAGTTGATGACTTTCAAACGGGATGCTGTAACCTCGGAGGATGACTTTGATCCTTGGTCTCTACTTGGCCTTTAACCTGAACCTCAATCATGTCCACCTCTACTTCCCTCTATGCCACCCCAGAAGCTGAAGTCCTCTATCAATAGGACTTGCAGTTAAGTAGCACAAGCTCGTAAATCTCTAGAACCTCAAGTCCTAAACCATGTTACTACTACCATAAACCTCGTCACTGTATGTGAACTAACTGGACGGCATCAAATTCAGGCGAATTTAAGTAATAGCATAGAAGGAATTATTGAATGCCAAGCTACCTGCTACTAGAGGACCTAAATAAAAATTACTTCTACTGACAGGTTGTACTGCTACTGACAGGCTGTACTGCTTGATGGGTCCTTTATTTGCGAGAGGTTTTGCTAAGTCTTATACGCAATGAAGAAAGGGCCAGGTATATGTGGAGGAAGTTCCTTTCAACCCTCTGATACACAAAAACTGAGACTGGAAATAGAGGTAGCTTGCAAAGATGAATCCCTTTGTTGTACGGGACACAGGATATCCTCTGCATATGACAGAGCAAGGACTAAAAGTATGGACAAATTTTTGTCAAGCTGGCTGATGCAGCAACACAGGCATGTCCCTTAAAGGGGCTGGGCACTGGAAACAAATGGGTGTCCATACTATATCCCATAGATGCATCACCAGAATTTCAAAAAAATTTTAATTCTCCCGAGTTCAACCAAAAACTTTACCTTTTTTTAATGATGGTGGCGTGGGTGTTCACTAACCTACCATCACCAAGGGCTTTTTTTTCTTTTCAGATACAAAGCTGGGATGTTGAAATGGGATTATGATAAAAATTGGTGGTTTGTACAAACCTTAAAAAATACAAACTACTAAAAAATTGTAATCTATATATATAAAAGGCAATTTTTGTCTGTCAACAGCTAGGGCTAAAAAATTCTTACCACAGACTCTCCATAATCCCAGGAAGGTTTTAGTCAAAACATGAAATTTGAAGGCCATTTCTATGGGTGTCATAACCACTCTTTCATACCCCCTCATTTTTTATAACTTTTGGAGTTAACATCTATGTATTAGTGTTTCTATAGGTACAAACAGGCTCCCCACAACTCAGTAATAAGGGGTTGGGGGGGAGAAATTCCCTTGGGAATAGGGGCCGGAGGGTTTACCACAATATTAGGGGAAGGAGGCATACACCCTTTTGATGTACCGACCAGGGGCGAAGGAGATCATAGCCTACTTCATTCAAATTTGGTACCATGAGTTAACATGACTACAAACACATTCAGCATCAATATCAGAGCTTAACCATAGGCTGAGTTTTATCAAGGGCCGTTAAGGAGGAGGCCTGGCAATGAAAATCTTTCCGGAGCAACCTGTTGCAACATGTATGCGCCGGCCGTCAGTGCCAAACTGAGCTGGTCAGTGAAGTAGTAGCACTGGCTGAGGAAAGATGTATATCCAAGTCATTTAGAAGTGTATTTGTGTTCAATAACACGTCCGAAGGATGGGTCAAGCTGCTAGTTTGTTCCTATACGAATACAACCCATCACCTTATTGCTAAGAGCTTCTTTCTGACACTTGTGTATTTTCTTTTTCTACTCATAAAATGAGGGAAGTTACTATGGGGAAGTTTCACACAGGGAAATTTTGAGAATGAGGGAGAATTCAAAACATAAAGGTGTATAAATTCCAAGGATATATATAAAACCTGAGTAAAAATTTAGTTAGAAAAAGTCAACGTAAACCGAATCATACGAAATTCGAGGTTTGACTATATATCAAGGTATGTATGTACTATACTATTAACTCTGTACTATTCTTTTATTTTCCTGTTTTTACTCCATAAAAATAGGTCCAAATGGTCTTTACGAATTCACTGTTCATATGAGAGTTCAGACATATACTTTGGAAAAATGACAAATTTTCTAAGACAATTTGTATTTTTCATAGCTACAAACCTGAGGTCTTAACATTAGGATAATTTCTAGCGTCTAGCTGGATCCGGTTAAAAAACAGATGAAAGCAAGGAATCTTGTGATATCTGGCAACGCATGCGTAGATCGGGTGAAGAGTGGTCAAGGACCACTCACCTACGCACCCGCGTCAGTCTTTCCCAACTCAGGATGTCTTAACACACAGATGGGTGGGTAGAGGCTGACAGTATAATGTTAAGACCTCAGGTTTGTAGCTATGAAAAATGCAAATTGTCTTAAAAAATTTTTCATTTCTTCATATGCGTACAAGCCTTCGGTCTTAACAATAAGATAGACTCATACTTGGAGGGAGGTACAAGACATCCTAAACCAGCTGGGGGCCTACCCACCAATCCAGCTTACAGTAGAAATGACTTCTGGAGAGGGACTGAAGCCCGTTGAGAAGCTAGATAAATTGATATCTAACCACTCAGACCCTGAGTGACGTACAATGATATATGGGAGAACCATTGTATGGGGAACCAAAGAGAAACTTTCACTGTCCAATAGCAAACAAATACACCAGGGTTTGTACTACTCCCAACTCCTTGCCAAGCAGTGGAGCATATGCTACCGAATAGAGGGTTTGATATTTGTAGATTAAGCGACCACACTATCAGTATGACTACCTTACTCACCTGCATCAGACCAGTCCAGCGAATGACGTGTCTATTCCTCATCCCGCCCGAAGGAAGAAGGAAAGGTACAAGAAAAAGGAGACCAGCCAACTCACTCATTCTCACATCCACGCAATCTTCTTAGGTAAGATACAAAAGTGCCCTGTTAAGGGCAACTATGAGTTACACAACCTGTTGGGCAGCCACCACAGGACCCAGGGAAAACGTGTCCACAGATCTGTGGGCAACATCCTTAAGATAGAAAGAGGTGAACGTGGACTGGCGTAACCAAGTACCAGCGCTCAGCACTTTATGTACAGCCAAGTTCTTTTTGAAACCCAGAGAGGGACCAATACCCCTAACGTCATGTGCTCTAGCCTGCACAGACGTGGCGGTGGAATCATCAAGAGTCAAGTATGCCTGTCTGATGGCTTCCTGTATCCAAAAAGAGATAGTATTCTTAGACACATCTTTCTTCGTACGGCCTGTGCTAACAAAAAGTTTGTGGCAGCCTGGTCTAAGGTGTCGAGTCCTTTTAAGATAGCAACGCAGGGCCCGGACAGGGCACAACAAAAGCTATTGAGTATCACCACCCACAAAGTCATTCAGTGATGGAATGGAAAAGGAAGTGAACCTGTCATCTTGCAGAGGGATTTTGGGTCTTGGCCACAAATTCCGGGACAAATTCGAAGGATGCCGACCCCCAACCCCTGGTGTGCTTCACCTCATAGCTCAGATCATGGAGCTCTCCTACTCTCTTGGAAGATGCCAAGGCCAGAAGGAAAACTGTCTTGAGCATCAAGTTCCTATCAGATGAGCGATGCAAGGGGTCATATGGACTCTTAGTGAAGTTCTTGAGAACCAAGGAAACATCCCACGTCAGAGGCTTGAGCTCTCTTAGGAGAACTCGACTGCTCAAATCCCTTAACTAGCAAGGAAAGTTCCCAGGAAGAGATGATGTCGATACCTTTAAGGTGTAACACCAAACTCAGGGCTGCCCTGTAGCCTCTAATGGCAGAAACAGACAAATGTTTCTCGTCTCTGAGGAAGGTTAAAAAGTCTGTTATTCGCTGAATAGAGGATGTGAGTTGAGAAAAACCCCCTTTACGACACCAATCACAGTAGATCGCCCATTTGCCTTGGTAAACTGTGGAGGTCGACTTTCTGAGACTGCTGGACATATACTCTGCTGTTCTCTGAGAAAAGCCTCTCGCTCGGAGGAGATACATAATAGCCTCCAACCGTGAAGAGACAGGGATTCTACCGACTGGTGGAACCTTTCCACATGGGGCTGACACAGGAGATGTCACCAAGGGGGAATCTCCCTCGGAACCTCTGACAACGACAGCAGATCTGGGAACCATTCCTCCTGAGGCCACAGAGGGTCTATCAAAGTCATCCTGAGAGACTGTGAACACATTAGCCTGTTCAGAAGTTGACGGATCAAACAAAACGGAAGGAAGGCATACACCTCCAGGTTGTCCCAGGGATGTTGGAATGTGTCATCTGCTAATGCTAAAGGATTTGGGACCACTGAACAGGATATCTCCAGCTTCCTGTTGAAGCGAGTTGCAAAAAGGTCCGGCAAGGGTCTCCCCCCCAAACCTGGAAAAGCTTGTCTGCTACCACTTGATGAAGGGACCACTCTGTGCCTAGGATCTGATCCTGATGACTAAGTTTGTCTGCGACCACATTCCGTTTGCCTGGGATATACCTGGCTGAGAGCTTTACTGAATTGCTGACCACCCACTGGTGAACCTCGACAGTCAAGGCGTGAAGTTGATGAGAAACCAGGCCTCCCTGTTTGTTCACATAGGCTACCACCGAGGTGTTGTCCAACATGAGAATGACAGAATGACCTTCTACCTTCTCCCGAAACTCCTTCAGACCCAGGAAGGCTGCCTTCGAATCCAAGACTTTGATATGTTGCTGCTTGTCCTCCAAACTCCAAATGCCTGAAGCGATGAGGCCGCCTAAATGAGCCCCCCAACCTGCGAGGGAGGCGTCTGAGAACAGAAAGAAAGTCCGGCGGAAGAGAACACAGAGGGACACCCTAAGAAACATTCTGGCCGTCCAACCACCAACAAAGGTCTTCTCTTACTTCCAGAGACAGAGGAAACTTTAACAGGGGCGGGTCTCCATTGCAGAGACCAAAGATGAAGACGCCCATGAGGGACCAGCTTCTCCAGGGAAGACAACACTCTCTGAAGAACCTGCCACTGATGAGCTGACTGATGTGGTTCCGACAGGAAGTCGCACGCCACCACCAGCTACTTCTCCAATCTCTGATCCGACGGGAAGACTTTTGCCATTGTCATATTGATGACCATGCCCAGGTAGAGAATCCTTTGACTGGGTACAAGGTTCATACTTTTCCTGGGTCCGCTGAGCATGGGCCCAACTTGACACGAGAGAGAAGACCCTTGTGAACATTTTGAGGGGCTGTTGTCAGCCCGAAGCATAGGACTTTGAACTCGAAGACTTTTTCCCCAAGAAAGAAGCATAGGAACTTCCTGGACGTTGGATGAACTGGAATTTGGAAGTATGCATCCCTTAAGTCTATCGACAGCATGAAGTCGCCTTCCCTCACGACTGCCAACACCGAATGCGGGGTCTCCATTCTCCCGACACATTGGGCACCAAGAAGATGAGACTGTAAAACCCCAGAGACGGACGTACCACTTCCTCTATCGCATCCTTGTCCAGCATCTTCTGCACTTCCTCCTGAAGAGCCAAGAACGTCAGAGAATCTGGAGGATATGCCTTCCTGAGCTGCAGCTTGTCCGACAGAGGAGGAGAGAAGTCGAATGGCAGTAGATACCCCACCCGAAGGACATCTACCACCCACTTCTCCTCCCCATAACTCTGCCACTTGGCCCAATGGCCAGCCAAGCAACCAAACCCCACCCCTGGCGCAGGAGAGGGAGGGGCACCTAACCTACCACTGGCCCCCTTAACCTCTGCCCCTTGGGCCCCTTCTTGGCTTCAAGGAACAAGAGCGAAAGGGACGTTGATCCTCTGACCTAGGCTGAGTCGAACGGGAAGGCCCTGCCGAACTCTAATTCCTCGACGGCCTACTGTAATGGTAATTGCTTTATAGCAAAGAAAGATAAAGGAAAGGAAAACGCATCTTCGAGAAGTTCTGCAGCATGTAGGCATTCGTGCATGTTGTTGGAGGTGCCTGTTCTCATGATGGTTCTAGAATCGGCAGGAATGTTATGGAACTTGACTGACGCTGACGTGTCGTGAGAAATGCCGCGATTTCTGATGCAATATTCCGTTGAGATTCTTCTAAATCATTCCCGTAATCTCGGGAGTCTGTGACGCTCGCCGTAGGCCCCGCCCCCTGAATGCCGTATAAATACGACTGACGAAGTAGGAGAGAGTAAGAGATCATCAGAGAGTGATAAGAGAAGAAGGAACCTACAAAGGATCAGAGAGTAAAAGTTGCTTGAGAATTGGTCGAATTTTGGTCAAGTCGTCGTCAGGAGGGACGACCGAGGCATTTTGACGTAGAGCAAAACTTCAGAGAAGAAACGTTCTGCAAGAGGTAGAGAGAAATTCCTGCCCTTCGAGTATCAAGAATAGACATTATTTTCTGCAATACGGAGTCATGAAGACATCTGCATCGCAGTTCTCCTTTTGTGAAGCCATCGCTTCGAGTCGCAAAACTGGCCAGCAAGTATTTGAATTACCTCACTGTTCCCCCAGTTCACGCATTGTAAGATTTTGCCTGTTAATGTAAATAGGAGATACCATTCTGCATTTATCTTTGTTAGTAAATAAACCTTGTAAATAAACCTTTGTTGTGTTAGTGTTTCTTTCTATATTTGTATCCCCAGTTTCAACTGTTGGTGTTGAATTTGTTTTTTGTTCATTTTATATCGAGCCTGAAGTGGACCTCTCTCGGTTCGTAACATTGTGGCAACCTTGCTTAGAATATATCCAGCATTAACAGTTTGAAACAGGGAGAATATAGAAAGAACCAGGATGAGTGAGATGGTGAAAGAGTTTATTGAGTTGGGTAAGCTTCTAGGTCTAGAGGGGAATGATCTCCGTGAGTATGTTGAAAAGAAGGAGAGAGAGAAGTATGAGAGAGATGAAAGAGCGGCTGAGAGAGAGGAAAGAGCAGCCGAGATGGAAGTGCAGCAAGCGAGAGAAGCAATGAAAATGCAGCAAGAGAAAGAGAAAGAAGCAATGAAAATGCAGCAAGGGAAAGAGAGAAGTAATGAAAATGCAGCAAGAGAGAGAAATGTTGGTAATGCAGCAGGAAGAAAGAGAGAAAGAGCGTATGCATGAGCAGGGAGAAAGAAAGAACGTATGCATGAGTTGGAACTGGCTTGGTTAAGGGAAAGTACTCGTAACAGTCGGACAGGCGAGAACGAAAACGAAGCTGATACGTTAGGTATGAGTGCAGTGCTGAAATTAGTAGCAAAGTTTGATAAGGAAGATGTAACGAAATATTTCATGTGTTTTGAGAAGTTAATGGAAAGAGTAGGTTCTCCTAAAGAAATGTGGACTTTATATTTGCAGTCAGTTTTGAGTGGTAGGGCACTTACTGTGTATAGTAGCATGTCTAAGGAGGAATGTGATAATTATGATATTGTAAAAGAAACTGTTCTTAGCAAGTACAGGTTAGTACCGGAGGCGTAAGAAATTTAGAAATTTGAGAAAGGATGAAAATATTACGTATGTAGAATACAGTAAGAAGTTAGAAAGGCTGTTTTTTGATTGGTTAACTTCTGCTTAAGTTGAGGATTTTGATAGTTTGAAGAACTTGGTGTTGTTAGAAAACTTCAAAGATAACGTATCCCCTGAGATTAAGCTTTATATTGAGGATAGGCGAGAAGTATCTTTTGCAGGGGCAACTAGGTTAGCTGACGAATAGTCTAACTCATAATTTGTGTGTTAGTAAGAAATGAAACTATCCTTCGTCTGGTAGAGTACAAAGCAGTAAAGGTTTCAGTTCTAGTAATAGCAATGCAAGTAAAAGTGACTATTCCTGTTATACATGCGGAAAACCTGATCATACGTCTAAGGTTTGTAAGAGTAATGTGGCATCTAGTGGCTCAGAATTAACTTGTTTCCGATGTAATGGGAAAGGGCATTTAGCAAGAAATTGTGCAGTAGAAAGGAAGGACGGTAAGAAACCAGTATCGCTAGTTAACCTTTCGTCAAATAGGAATGATGTGATGAGAGAAACTAGGAAAATTTTTGGTGAATATCTGTCAGGAGTAGTAGTTTCCTCTCTTGGAGGAGTAGATTCGAGAGAGGTGGTCTTGCTTCGAGACACAGGAGCTGCTGTCTTTCTGATTAGGAGTGTGTGTGTGCCGAACAGGGCAGAAATCAATTTGGAAGAAAAAGTCATAATAGGTGGATTTCCTAACACTTGTGTTCTTTGTCCTTTGTTGAAGTTGAATTTAGTAAGTCAGGTAGTGTCAGGAGAAGTGAATCTTGCAGTTGTTGACATTTTGCCCATCGATGGCGTTGACATTTTTGTCGGTAACGACTTAGCTTTATCCAAGAATGTGAATCATGTTGTGAGGGATATTCCAGTGCCTGAAATGGTAGTAACTAGGTCAGGTTTAGATACAGACATGCACTACGGTCATAATTTGTTCGTGGATTCGAGCGAGAGTAAGTTCGTGGATTTGAACGCGAGTAAGTTCGTGGATTCGAACAAGTGAGAGTTCATGGATTCGAACGAGAGTGAGTTCGTGGATTCGAATGAGTGTGATAGAGGTGGTAAGGGTGATCTTGGCACGAGTGTGGCTGAGAAACCCGACTCTATTGTTGACAGTGATAGCCAAACGGATGGTGTAGCTGTCGAGGGTAGCGTAGTAAATGTACCGGTATCTAGTACTAGTTACAGTGATGAATTAGGCATGGATGCGCTAGTCAATTTTCAGAAAGAGGATGAAACACTAACCCGAATTTTTGAATGTGAGCTGGATGATGACCTCGATGATGTGTGTAAGGAAACTTTTTGTAAAGGGGAAATCACCGAACAATTAGTGGTTTCTAGGAAGCTTCGTGAGCTAGTTTTGAAGTTAGCACATGATGAGCAAGGGCATTTAGGAGTAAATAAAACTTTCAGGTCTATTAGTAGGGCATACTTTTGGCCTAAAATGAGAAATGACGTAAAGAGATATGTTTTAAGCTGTAATGAATGACAAATTGCCGGGAAACCGAATCCGAATCAAGTAATCCCCAGAGTTCCGTTGTGTAATATTCCTTTAGTAGGTGAATCTTTTGAGAATGTAGGTATCGATATGGTTGGACCTTCGTCTGTAAGTAAGGGTAGAGAAGACTGCACAATCTAGAGTATTATAAAAACAATTTAAGAGATGTTTGGCAACTAGTGGAGGAGAACGGAAGCGCGAGAGGAAGTCAAGGGGAAACTAAAGGGAAACATGATCTTAGAGCAAAAGAGAGAAGTTTGTGTGTAAGAGATAAAGTTTTAGTACAAACAGAAAAAGTAAGAGAGAAGGATAATGTTATAGCAGATAGCCTCTAGTGTTTTCAGAATGAGTAGCCTGATAACCGTTTTCTATTTTGGCACGAGTGGTTGAGTGAATGAAGACTTGTTAAAGCTTTATGCAGAATTGTTCCCCTGCTGTTTAATTCTTATTTCTCTTTAGAAAAAAATAAAATCAGATGATTTAATTTTTTTTTCACTTTTTTTTTTGGGGGGGGGGGACGTGTAATGGTAATTGCTTTATAGCAAAGAAAGATAAAGGAAAGGAAAACGCATTTCGAGAAGTTCTGCAGCACGTAAGCATTCGTGCATGTTGTTGGAGGTGCCTGTTCTCATGATGGTTCTAGAATCGGCAGGAATGTTATGGAACTTGACTGACGCAGACGTGTTGTGAGAAACTCCACGATTTCTGATGCAATATTCCGTCGAGATTCTTCTAAATCATTCCCGTATCTCGGGAGTCTGTGACGTTTGCTGTAGGCCCCGCCCCCAGAATGCCGTATAAATACGACTGACGAAGTAGGAGAGAGTAAGAGATCATCAGTAAGAGCCACAGATCAGATTCAGTGAGAGCTCAGCAGCAGAGATCAGAGATCATCAGAGAGTGATAAGAGAAGAAGGAACCTACGAAGGATCAGAGTATAAATCGCTAGAAAATTGGTCGAATTCTGGTCAAGTTGTCGTCAGGAGTGGACGACCAAGGCATTTCGATGTAGAGCAAAACTTCAGAGAAGAAACGTTCTGCAAGAGGTTTAGAGAAGTTCCTGCCCTTCGAGTATCAAGAATAGACATTATTTTCTGCAATACGGAGTCAAGAAGACGTCTGCAATTGCAGTTCTCCTTTTGTGAAGCCATCGCTTCGAGTCGCAAAACTGGCCAGCAAGTATTTGAATTACCTCACTGTTCTCCCAGTTCAAACATTGTAAGATTTTGCCTTTTTATGTAAATAGGAGATACCATTCTGCATTTATCTTTGTTAGTAAGCTTGTAAATAAACCTTTGTTGTGTTAGCGTTTCTTTCTATATTCGTATCCCTAGTTTCAACTGTTGGTATTGAATTTTTTTTTTGTTTATTTCATATCGAACCTGAAGCGGACCTCTCTCAGTTCGTAACACCTACCAGGCGACGATCTTACTGAATGCTGCTGGACAGGGGGAGGAGTAGCAGCCGGGCATCTCCGAGGATGAGAAACTGACTTTGGTGTCAGCCCGGCGCTGGTTTATCGCATTCTCAAGCGGTCTGAGGAAACAAATATTGGGACTCAACAGATCTCCGTTCCTCAGTGCCAGCAAGGACTCCATGTCAACTGATCTCTCCATCCTAGACAAAGTCGCATCTCTCCTAATCAGAAGGTTAGCCCATAAATTACCACTGAGGTGAGCCATATACGAAAACGCCTTGCCTTCGGACTGCAACAGACTGGCAAGCGAGGATGCACTCACCAACCCTTCTGGGGACCTGTCAGAAGCTATCTTGGCAATGACCACAGACCAGAAGTCCAGCCAAGAAACCGTCTGCAATATGGAGGCTGCCGTAGTTTCCAATGCTGAGGCATCTTGTGGAGACAAGGACGGAACCACATCTCACCTGCTCCAAGTCAATCCCGGCTTCAGGCGAATGACGTCTGGGTGAAGATTGAGCGACAATCAAAAATGCAGAGTTCGTAGCATAATAATTCCTGTGTCTTGTGAGAGGCGGGGGTAGTAGCTTGGCAGAGCCCCTAGAGCAAAGCAAACCATCCCAGTCCGAAACAGAGGCGTTAACCTTATGCAAGACTGACTGGACGTGCCCCGAGAAGGGAAGCTGAAGAGATGATTTGGGATCCTGCGTAGCTCCCACCAAGGCTTCCAAGCAAGGAGGAGTGCAAGACGACTGAGTCTTACTTTCCAAATTGTTGAACCCACGAATGAGATCAACAACTTCCGAAAAGGAAGACAAACACTCTTGCGTGTCTCCCTCCTCCTGCTCTGGCAACGGAGACCGATGACGAGAAGGATGTGTAGGCTCCTCTAAGGCCCCTTCCCCATTAAAATTAATGGAAGGATCAGCAACCAACCAGCCCGAAACACCAACCAACCTGTCTGGGATGGGTCCACATGTCGGCTCCCGAGACGAACCCACTTTAACACTAGGAACACCATTACATACTCCTCCAACAGACAACTCATTAACATGTCCGTGAATGGTCACGAGCGTGGCAGACATACAAACGTGAGTTGGAGAAGAAGCCCGAACACTTGAGATCAAAGGAGAATCCCCCAGAGTCGAACTCTTGGAAGCACCAGTGAGAGGTGGCACACAATCCTGCTGCAACCAACTCCGCGCTCACCACCTTCGACCTCTTGACAGGCGCCTTGAGATCCTTATGGCGACGAATAGGCCTTGGAGAAGAAGGAGCACTTGCATCATGTGCACAAACGGGAGGTTGCAACACGCTCACAATGTGCATGGATGGGGAAGGTTGCAACATGCTCACGATGTGCACGATGAGGTTGCAACATGCCCGCAATTCGATCCAGAGGATGAAGCAGCCACTGCAGATTGCACAAGAAGTTACACTAACACTCTCTGAAACACCAATACTCTCGAGAACACGTCTGCGTTGTTCCTCCCTCGTAGGCGAAGAAAGAGCAAAGTCCTTAGCCTTCCAACGCTTGATATGCCGATGTGGCATAGAGGGGGAAGAGAGAGAGGAAGCCAGCACTGGTTTCTTATGCGATCTCTTCGCAGGGGTTGGGGACAAAGCAACACTTTTCCTTCCAGTCCTCCCAACCAACAAGGCAGCCAACTTATCATCAAAAACAGTCCAACCTCTTAAGCACTGCCTGGCATATAATCTGACTGATCTGCGAGAGAAGGCTCCGATGACATGGAAGGGAGATGCAGCGAACTGGGCCAGGCAGAGATGACTTCACGGCTGAGAGAGGCAGTGCCGAGGAGACTTGAAAAACCTTCCCAAGAAGGAAGAGTCGAAACCCTCCGAAGCTCTCTCTTGCTATACAACAAATTCCACTGCTCTTTAGGCCATGCCTGGCATTCCATGCAAGGATTCGTTAGTTAAAAAATTAAAATGGCACCTGCTACATGTAATGTGGGGATCAGTCCCCACTGAAGCCAAAATACGAGAACACAGAAAACCTGGAATTCCGGGCCACACACTTTGACGAGGCCGAGAAGGAGCAAAGCAGAAGACATAATATCCGCCAAACACACACACACACTAAACACAAGCGAAACAGGCAATGAACCGGGTAAAGGCCAAGAGAGGTTAACCACGACTCTCGTCCAAGCAGTTAAAGAAAAGACTGACGCTGTGGCGTAGGTGAGCTTCACCCAATCTATGCATGCATTGCTAGATATCACAAGATTCCTTGCTTTCATCTGTTTTTTAAACGGATCCAGCTAGGCGCTAGAAGTTATCCTAATGTTAAGACCGAAGGTTTGTTCGCATATGAACAAACAGTGGTTTGACAGTATTTTGCACTAGGGTGTTGTGTTCCGGGCAACTTAAAGTATGAACAATGTTATTTTACCCCAAAGGAGTAACATAGGGTTAAAGGATACGACAGTATGAACAGAAGAGAAAAAACGGTGATGATTATCCTGAAGGAAGAACCCCAAAAAATTTGGCAAAATTTAAAGGAAGGTTAAGCCACTTTGAAGTACATGGCAAACATCCTTTGGTCTCCCTCCACTGCTACAAATCTCTTAACAGCAGAGGAGACCAACCATCAAGCAAAGTGCAGAAAAAAAATCTGGTTACCTTCACACCAAGAACATACAGCAACCAATCATCCACTATGTCCTTAACACCTTGTTGTAATAAACTTAGACTTCAAATTTTGACAAAGAGCTTCCATTGGATGGTCTGTCAGAGCACAGGGAAAAGTCTCACTTCAAACTGCAGCAGAGGAAAGTGTGCCTATCAGTACATGTGTGGGGGCTACCCACTTATAAATAATTACCTACTTTACTACCTAATTCCAATGTATAATTCCAGCTTGCACGAGGAGATCCTCTTACAAAGATAGCAATAGTTTGTATTATATGGGAACAAACAACTGACAGGCCTACATTCTTCCTGATATAACTTCCATATTTTTTGCAACTTGATATCTTTAAGTTATCTCTCATACTGTTGCTTGACCTTAAGAAGGAATAAATTTACATAATGATTACACCAGTGTTGAAATGGTAATATACCAAATGCTTCCCCATGAATCTCCACTGACGTTTTGTGCATAACCTGCTAAGTTCTATGCAATGTAACTACAGCTATTATACTTCTGGTGTTCAGGTCAACAAATCCTACATTCACATGAATCTCTAGTGTACCCACCATTACAGAAATTTCTTATTAGTTTTTCTACAACAAACCCAATTTAAAGGTAAAAGAAGAAAGCAGATAGACTTTGTCACTTTTATATTTTTTTATGAATTTCATAAATTATATTAGCTCATGATTCACAATGCCCCATCTCAGTGGATGCTGAAAACCCTTAGTATGTAGTCTGAAAAAAATACCTGAGAATACCTAAGTTTCTCAGACACGAATAAAACACTGAGCACACCTTGCAGCTCATCACGTTCTTTAAATTATTTAACTGTTCCGTGTCATTCATTGATATAAAACGACAAGACAAAATAAAATTGGACGTTTCTGAAGTCCAAAACTTTTAAAAATAATAACAGCCTACGGTAACCGGGGAAAATGGATTAAAATTAAATTCTGACCTTAATAGTAACATCAAAATCAAGAAACTAGTTCTGACCACATATTACTTTGGATCCTAATTCTCTATTAATTCACACTGCAAAACTGAAAAACTTTAGCAGCTTAGGTTAAAAAACAAAAAATTAAAATACTATTTTGTATCAGAGTATGTCCAACCCAAGACACTTCTGAAAGCAAGGCAATGATCATTGGCACTTTATGATGAAAACTAGAATGCAAATACTTGGCACAAAGTGAATCAGAAGTTCAAATCCAGCTAAAATTCAAAGCTGAAATACAAAACCAAGATCCTTATAGGTAGAAAATCATAGAAATTAAGGACAAACTTCAAACTTAAAAGTCAAGAATCTTGGCAAAGTCTGTTCAAGTCCAGGATCCTTGATATAATTCTAAATCAAGAAAAAATTCAAGGTATCTCGCCACAAAACTGTCCTGAGTATTGCTGCTTCTTACTAATAGATTTTCACAGTATAAAGCAACCCATGTGCTGACCATTAAAGAAAAAGGAGGAAATTCAGCACTGTTCAATGGTTAACATGACCTCAGCAAGCTTGTCCTGTTAAATTGATATGAACTACAGTACAATAATCAAAAAGTAAATCTGTTACTTGATTTCTGCAATATCCTAGAGATGGAATACAGACAGGCAGTATGAAGATTAGGTTACCCTGGTAGAAGAGATTAGGCAGCAATTAAAAAGCATCACGTTCTCTGCCTCAGAGGAAAACAGTATGCTATTCCATACAACTTTTGATAAGAGGTAAAAAATTACAATAAGCAATTTGTAAAACTAAAACAGCCAATATCATTACCTATTACAATATACCATGTTTCTTGGGTCACGTATTTAAATTTACAAATCTAAAAGTTTAGCAATACAAAAATATACGTTCATACATTAAAATATCCCTGGGGTTCGTCCAGAGGACTATGCTTTCAGCAACACGAAGAAACAAAGAAATACAGTGAACACATTCTTGTAATACTATACCAAATTGGAATCAATACTGCACAACCTAAAGACAATGGTCATGACTTGGAATTTGATTTCTTTCTCATTATGTCAACTTGGACAAACTTAAAAAACAATAGCTCAGCGATGCCTGTATACCTCATTCACATAAAACAAATTATTTAATTTGGTTTGTTACCATAACATATATCCTTACCTGACATCAAAATAAAACAAAAAAACTGAATAATGGTTCTGTAGAATGCATACAACTTGAGTGTCTCAATAAAGCAGTAAAAACAATTCTCTTCTAATCACAATTGCACTTCTATTTATCCCTAATCACTTCATATATAAAAAGAGATTACATACAAAGTTCAACATCAAAGAAACTGTAAAAAGCTTAACAACTGGGAGCTAGTGCCGTTTCCTACATCTATCCAGTTCCACCCACCCAATGGCACTTGCCTCTTGTAAATTTAATCAAGTGCATTGCTCTTCAATATAAAAGCAGTTCAAATACTGTATAAAAAATCACCCTAAGGTGTATATGACACATTAAGACCTGCATTCTGCTGCTGACACATTTTGTGCTAGCCTTGAGCATAAATTAGGAGCATCAAAACGAAGTTGCATCATAATTAGTGACCATGTAAACTTCACTAGTAAATTTGTGCCATCAACTTCATACCCATTACAACTCAGTAAGTATGCATATATGGGTATGTCTTATCACAAAAATTTGGCCTTTTATTTTACTGTTACCAGTTAATTCATAGTAAGTTACAATCTTACTACAACACAGTAACGTAATCAAATAAGAGGTGTTTGTTAAATAACAAACACTTTTGTTTATCCATGAAGCGTAACTTGACCTTTTAACGACTGCAGAGATGGGCAGAGACCTGGTGATGCTGGGGTCCAGTAACACTGGCATTTAAAGATCCATTTCAAACTGGTCTCCTTCACCAGACTCTGCAAAATATAAAATGAGTCCCATCAAGAAAGCTGGTAATTTACAGTATCCTTGAATTAAAATTATTCTTAAAATATAGAAGCCTTAAAATAGCACAGTAGGAGTAACTGGAGACATTAGTCTTAAGAACTTACTGCTATACAGTATAACCAATTCTACTGGCAATCACCAAGTTTATATTATTAAAATGTAAATGCCAGGTACTGTATACCTCTATATCCTTTTTAAATGAGATTTTTTGGAAAAACAGAACTATATGTAAAATCATATAATCAGGCTAATCCTGCCTGAATGATAAAGACAAAAAATAACACTAGACAGTCATCAATTCTTCATCTTCAAACACGTAATGTCGTGTTCCCTTATGAAAAATTAACAACTTAATAAATTTACGAAACTAAGATATAAAAATTAGGAAAAGGCTGAACATTTCAACCCATAATCTCTGGGAATAGAACTTCTCAAGTACACAATGCACATCATGTTCATTCAATGTTATCAAGACTTAAAAGTAACAATGTTTGGCAAAATATTTCCAATCAAATGTATCAGATATGAAAAATCTTTTGAAAAAGACTTTTTAAACAAAAATATCTCAAGAAAATTGCTTCTTGCAACAAAATGGAACTAGCTTGGATAAATCAAAGACATGAAACTTATTTGATCATATCTGAATACTCATACCTTATTAAAAATTTAAATAATTAGCTGAAATTAACTAATAACCATCTGTTTTGATTCTTCACCATATTTATGTTGAGATAACTTTTGTATGGGCAATGGTAAGTAGTTCTTCATTAGTTTATCTGCAGTTAAATAGTCGATGCTTGTTGCAACCAAAAGGTTAAGCCCAAGGGTCAAACGACAAGTTGAAGTTAACTGATAACATATTTTTTTTAAAGCATTACAAATAGTTTAACAAAAGAGTGACCTGATTAAAAGGGCCTACAACATTGTAACCTGCATTTCCCTTTAAATCTAGTTTAATGATACTTATACAATTTATTCTGCAATGACTTAAATTTATACCTGAATTTTCTGTTATGTGGTTGATTGAGCCACCTAGAAGACATAGTCCATCCCAGGATATATAAAAATTTACATGAATGAAAATAAATCACAGTGTACTGAACACATTTTCTAATTATCTTTAATTAGATGATAGTGTTAATATTAACAACCACACTGCTGGCCATCATAAAGGTTTTCTTTATGGGAAGAAATTCACACAGAGGCTGGGGCAGAGCCTTTTCTCTGTTGGATTCTTTAGTTACTGCACATAATTATTTACATATGTAGTCTCTAGATATCTTCAACATTTCTATCATCTGGCCCCATCACGTCCGAGTAAAAAAGGCAGCCTAATCTGATTTGATAAAGGTTTCTGAATGGTGGTATTAGTTTGATTGCTCTTGCTTGTAATATATGCCCTTCCTTTATGATGCCACCACATTTTAAGTGGTGTCTAACTATAGCATTGGTGAAAAGTAGGATTTTTTTTTTTTTTACAATACACACGTGAGGTCTGACATATCCTATATATATACTATATATATTTTTTTATATTTCTTATTTTTTTATATTTCTAAACCTTTCTTGGAGGGTTTTAAAACACAAAAATGATTCTTACATATATTATCTATATGATATGTAGGCCACAACCTGGCATTCTCACTGTTTCAAACTTTGTATATGACTTTGCCTTTATCAAAGTTGAGTAACTGCCACGTCTTGCATATTTGCAAACACATCATGTAAGATGTCTATGGTTAGCGCCATTATCTTATATTTTATTATCTTACACTATAAAATAAATTTTGGTTATCTCACGTTACTTCTAAATATCTTGTAAGATACCTAGTCGTCTTAGTTTAGATACCAATAACGTGTATAACTTCTAAGGAACTGCAGTCAGACTGACATACTTGCAGATCCCTGATTCAGCTTTGAAGTCCTCTTTAAACATTGGTGCATTGATCAGAAGATTCCATACTTTCCCTGCTTCTCTTTGTACCAAGAACACTGTACTTTTCATGTGTCACTGCAATTCAGGGTCATTTCTTCCTTTGCCACTTTCTTTATCCTCAAGAGGAATTCATCCCGACAAGAGGACTTCTTTTGATATATCTTTTTCATTTCAATTTTTTACTATTTCATTAACTATATTTGCTGTAAAAGTTCATTTCCTCATTATGTTACAGGGACACCAGAGTAATTTTATAAGTTGTATGCAGTCGTTGTCTATGCCATTATAATTAACTGGTCTCCTGTTAAACAGCTGATTCTGATCTTTTCTTTATGTTATTTTTGTCCCCTATAATGGCAGTAATATTGAAAATGTGTGTGCTTTCTATCTGCAATTAATTGCTTTGGCAATATCCTGCAAGAATACCTTGACTGGCCATCTCACATAATTGTAATTTATCCGAGTGATTTATCTTTGCTGGATGTAGCAGTCTTGTGCTGCTTTACAGTTGTTTTGGAAAGTTTAGCTTTGCGAGTATATTTTCTTCTTTTAAAAACAAGGCATATCTTACTTCTAATAAATCTACCCACATGACTGTATAAACTCCCTTCTTTCTCACTAGACTGAAGGGATGTGACAAAAAGAGCCTCTTTTCAAGTTTCACTTAATTTCCAGCATTACCCTACTTCTCTCCCTACTCTATTTTTCTTAAATATTGTATAAGCAGGTAGAACAATTTTCCTTCAAAACCCTCAGTACTGGAGAGAGAGAGAGAGAGAGAGAGAGAGAGAGAGAGAGAGAGAGAGAGAGAGAGAGAGAGAGAGAGAGAGAGAGAGAGAGAGAGAGAGAGAGAGAGAGAAGCATAAAGAGTTGTTATACATGCTAAGCGGGTCAACATCCAATGGGATGGCCTTCACCTCCAAGAGAGCAATGCTAAGCCTATGAATCCTAACTGTTTGAGCACAGCAGTATGGTTAATCTACCAAACAATTATGACCCAAGACATAAGGAAAATTCAACATGGCTACTTAAAACATAAATGTGAACTTATAAATTGGGGAATCCATATATTATCGGGCAGATCCCTGTCCCTACCATTACCTGTGAAAAGACTGGAGCATAACGTGATGCCTTTTAGTCCCTGTACTCCAAATCTTGATACTTTTTACTGCCTCTACTACATATCCTGATGCCCTTTAATCCCTCTACTCCATATCCTGGTCCCTTTATTCCCTCTCATAAATACCCTGATACCATATGTTCCCTCCAGTCAAGTTCCTGTAGCTGAAGTCAAGCAACAACTCTACAGGGGATAACAGGCTCACTGGATGTGGGAGCCATTTTCATAAACTTATCCTCTGACTGCATCTGAATACATCCTCAGAAAGGTAAATGATGACAGTGCCACACCACCCCTGAACAAAATAATTTATCATCTTGGGCATCTACATAAAGCACGACCCCTTCTGATGAACCTGATCCATTATATATCATCAGAGTAGCATCTCCCTTGAAGACGCCCTTAGCAAATCTAGAGATTTTTCAATGACACAATTATGAAAATATCAGACAACAAAGCCATACTACAACTCCAGGAAGCTTTCAAGTAGTAGTCTGGATTATATTTTACCAATGAGTGCTGAACCAATGCCCACCTTCCCTCCCTAAAAGTGCTCTGAACCAGCATACAAACCTCAAGTGTATATGAAGGCCAGGAACTTGTGGACAATGCCTCAATAGTGTAAGTGTGCCTTTCATGTAACTTATGGCCACTGTTAGTCCGTAAATCACCCATGTCCCCTCCACTGCAGCAATAGGGATGCCCATCCGCATGGATATCAACAAAAAAGCCCAATAACTTATGGAGAAATAATTCTCCAACACTGGTTACTATGTCCACAGAATATAAAGAATTACCAAGAAATCAATGCAAATTATATATAATATATATTATTATATTATATATAGATATTATATAATATACAATATTATATTATAGATATATTTATAATATATAATATTTATATATATATATATATATCAATTATAATAATTATATATATATAATATATATATATATATATATATGATATATATATATATATTATATTATATATATAGATTATATATATATAATATATATATATATATTATAAGATATATAAGATATATAGATATATAGAATATAGACTAATTAATATAATATATAATATATTAATAATAAAAATATAATTATTATAAATATAATATATAATATATAATTATTATAATTATATATATTATATATTATATACTATATATATAAATATTCCCAGGTTTACAGCGCATGCTCTGGATTAATGCCACCAGTCCGAGGGAAAAATGGAACTTTAATATGGCTACAAAACAGCAAGATGGTCAAAATTGGAATTTTTTTTGTGAAAAGCTTTATCAAAAAGCATGTTACATCCTTATCAAGATACCCAAAGGATTAAAAGTAAGACATTTTGAAGATTTTTTTATGATGTCTCGGGTTACTCTGTCTTTCAGCTTATGTCATGGCGTAGGAACAGCACCTGACATAACCTGGGGGCTGCCTGTAGTTTAACCAGCCCACTTAGTTTAAATTCTTTAGCTACCAGTTTTAGATTTACTAAATATAGTGCCAAACAAATTTTATCAACGGTAAATTGAGAATAAAACTGGGAAAAACATTTTTTTTTTTAATTAACTACTGGCATGCCTCCCATTCTGCACTTGGAAGGACTGCATCATGTAAACTATTCAACAATCCTCCAAAGACTAAACAAAA
>NC_087212.1:51278154-51307453 GCF_015104395.2 Macrobrachium nipponense
TCCAAAGACTAAACAAAAGATATTTGGTTATCCATATTCTAACAGCAGTACAATTACAACAGTATAACAACCTGCTTTCATTGTATTAAACGTTACCAGAATTACTTGTCAATTTTTAATTGTGTTTGTTAAGGGATAATTCTCAGTTTATGTAACATTAGTACATATTGCCCTTAATAAAATCAAAGTTCCAAGATGCAAGTTAACATAGCTGAAGTCACTTGACCCAAGGAGTTGGTTAAGTACCTGCCTCCTCTGTAATGTTATATGTATGCAACTACCTTTCACTACATAATAGACAGCACATAGCAGGCTGTTTCTCTGTGTTGTTTGTGCCAATTATTTATTACATAATAAAGACATCATGTAGGAGGCCATTGTCAAATATACAATGTTTAAATAGGTTCAAGAGTAATGGCACATTAACAGTTAGTGAATAAACTGAATATGAGCATACACTTGTTTTACAAGTGAAGTTATGAAATTTACCCAATAAACTGCTATGCTGAAGTCACAAGGAACCTACATGGGCAACTATTCTAAGAGTGGGTTCAGTGTTTCCACACTGCATTTGATCCAAGATTATTACTAATTCAATGAAGGTCATCCAAACTTTTTATGCCTTACTGGACAGATTCCCTCATATGAGCAGCAATAACAAGTTTTGGGTGGAGGACGGATCAACTCATTGTGAATCAATACTATCCGACACCGATTTCAAGAAATTGGGCAGGGAAACTTTCTGGTGTGGTAATTCGATAGCTCACAAAGTCACTAATGGCAACATTTAGACTGGCTAAAAGCAAGTGGGCAGCTCATGAGACAGTTAGTTATGATCTTTACATGAAGGGAGCATGCACTGCCTCTCTCTCACACGACATCTTTTTATGTTTTCTCATGAATACACCCTGGGAATCCTGTTGGCTTTAGTTCTTATCTTTTATGAAAGTATGTCAGTTACAATTGTAGTTTTGCAAAGAAAAGTGCAGAAATATTTGAAAATATAAGCATAATCCAAAAATTCAGCATCTTCGATCTCAATAAATTAAAGCAAATATTTTACAACAAACATATTCAGAATTTGTTACTGATTTTAGTTCTTATGTTATGATATTGTATGAGCTGTAATTATAATTTTACAAAATAATATAAATTTGTTAGAAAAAACATGCATAACTAGGTAAAATTAACTATGTACTGTGTTATAAAAGAGGCCTCACTTGGTGCTGTAAATAGTAATTTTCAACTTGTAGAAAGTAGGGAAAATTTTTTTATTTTTTATCTTACATCTTGTGCATTTGCCCTCTTTCCATAGTTTTTTTTTTTTTTTTTTTTTTTTTTTAAATTGACTGGCCTAAAAGTTTCCCCCAGGCCTGGTTCTGCATACCAATTTTTTTACCCTGGCTCTTATGGGTTAAAGACACATTCTACTTATAAAAAAAAAAAAAAAAAAAAAAAAAAAAAAAAAAAAAAAAAAAAAACAAAAAAAAAAAAAAAAAAAAAAAAAAAAAAAACTTTCTACATTACAATAAGCTATCACCAAAAGACCTAGACAAAATACTCTTCTCATATTTTCACATCCAGAATCACCTCCTGACGGATCAAAATTTGTTCTTTGTAGAAATAACATGCTCTATAAATGCACATGGCTTGCCTGTCTAACTGCAACCTCACCCCTTGCTCTCTCTCCTTATATGTTATTCAAGCACATGTGATTATGTATTCTGTTTCTTTTCATATCTGTATTTACAAATCAATTTTCAAGGCTAACCATGCAGATAAACACCAAAACATTGGATAAATAGAATAGTTGCTGGAAGGTAGAAAAAAAAAAAAAAAAAAAAAAAAAAAAAAAACTCACCTGGTTTTTCGTTTTCTTCTGGGATAATCCCATTCTCTCTATGCACCGTGGTAGAATCTTTCGATGTTACACCAGGAAATGGACTGGTACAAATTTTGGGAGGGGTCCTGTTGCCAGGGGCGAATTCCTGATCTGTAGTAAGAAGTTCCTCTCATAAATGATTCCTGGTTCCTGTAATAAATAAACTTAGCTTGCTTATAATGCATAGCATAACCACACCAAAGTATCCTTAATTTGCAGCCACCCATGTTGTGACTGAAAAATTCAACTAATCAAAAATACAATGTACTAACACACACCATACCATGTTATCTACTAAAACCCTTATAAAGAAAGCAATACATTTTAAATAAGATTTCCGACCTTGCATCAAGAATCTAACCCCGTATTAAGCCAAGGATCATCTGAACTATAACACTGACAAACTTTTATGGAAATCTAACTAGGTTAATAATACTAAATATATACAAATGTGTATGTCCCGTATTCTTCAAGTAACAACTTCTAAATGTAGGCGGCTCTTTGGGAAACAAGGCTTGAAACACTGTTTTTCTTCTCACCTGCTGAATCGAAGTTAATGGCACCTCGGCAAAGCGGATCAGTGGCACCTCCACAGACCCAACTTACAGGATTTCATTACTTATTAGATGTGTCTAAGACCAAGAAAAACTTTGCTTTTGCAAGTATGCATGGTTATTTTTCTCTTATGTTACAGGTAAATAATGTAATGTAGCACTGTACTGTTAAAGTTAGGCTTTAAAAGTAATTTTCGGGAGAGAGTGTCACTCCTTATTCATCTAAAAATTTTGTGCCAAGTGCTAAGAAATGTTGATAAGTTTGATTAAAGTTTGACGGCATGCATATATGTTTTGTACCTGTATTTCAGAACAGGTAATTGCACTACTGCTCATCATTGTTAACCAATGTACAAAACCAGTTCTCTATGTGCACTCTTTCAAAGTGATTGGGCCATGCTTTCCTGCTTTTTTGTGTGAGCATATGCACTATAATTCTTGGGTGCACTTGTCAGCCAAACATTTATGCTTAAAAAAAGCTTTTTTTTTTAATGTGCTGTGCCTCTTCATTTCAATGTGCAACCATGTGCACACAAATTTTTATGACTGAGTTACAAAGAAGTACCACTACCTCACCCTGGGCACTCTACACCTCAAGAGTTTGAATAACATTGTTTACTACATTATATAACAATGGCATTCAAAGATTCTGGCTGGCCTAAAATATCCCAGTATTCTAAACACTGGGATTTGGTGCTCCTTTCAAAGTGACTGGGCCAAGCTTCTTTACTTTATTTGGGAGATCTAGCTAATAACTCTCCGTTGGGTATTTCTTTGAAAATTACAGTCTCCTATAGTATTTGGGTTGCTTATTTTTGGAGGGTTAACTATAATTAACCCCCATGGGCTAGCACTTAACACAGCGAAATATATTTGACGCCCCTATCTCTAGCGGCTGTCATATTCGCGGGTATGTTCCTTGCAGTTCGAGTGGAGTTATTGCCGTGAATTACCCTTTATTGCATGAGCACATACTCTGAAATTCGTGTGTACACTGTAAATCAAGGTAGTATAAATGCGTAAAGAAGTTTAATTGGAATTTAATTTTAAAAAGTGATTATGCCATAACCTACCTCAGTTTCATTGTGCAAGCATGTACTCTGAAATCCTAAAATATGTTATTGTTATAATACAATTAAGTTTGTTCATACTTACCTGGCAGATATATATATAGCTGTATTTCTGACGTCCGACAGAATTTCAAAATTCGCGGCACACGTAGTGGGGCGGTCAGGTGGTAGTACCCATTCCCGCCGCTGGGCGGCGGATATCAGGAACCATTCCCATTTTCTATTCATATTTATTCATGGCCCTTGTCTCCTGAGGGGAGGAGGGTGGGCACTCTAAGTATATATATCTGCAGGTAAGTATGAACAAACTTAATTGTATTATAACAATAACATTTTGTTCATGAAACTTACCTGACAGATATATATATAGCTGAATCACACCTTCGGATGGTGGGTAGAGACAGACTAGGATTTTTAGGAAATTTAAATTAAAATAAAAGATTAACTTATTGGTTCCTTACCTGATAGCAAAGTAGACTATGTGATTACTGTCACCTAAAGCCTGCTTATGCTTTATCAGAGTTTGCCAGCCAGGTTTTGACCTGTAGTGCTGGTGCTCTCTGGATGCTCTGTCAACGGGGACGTGACCACAATGCGACAAGACCATCTAGGCAAACATATGGCAGTAACACAGCAACCGACCACCACCTGACCAACTAACGCAAAAAACCCCTGATATTAACACTATGGAATGGGAGATTTTCACAGAAGATCTCACCATCAACCAAAAAACACAATAAACTAACCTAACTAAGCTAAGGGATAGGGAGAGAGCTACCTTCAGCCCCCAAAACTGTGTCTGCCGAAATGTAAGGTCCCAAAGAACTACAGTTCTCGTAAATCGTTCTCACATCCCGGAGGTAATGTGAGGCGAATACGGAATTGCTCCTCCAGAAGGTGCTATCAAGAATATCTCTGATTAGACATGTTCCTTTGGAAGGCAAGAGAGGTAGCTACGGCTCTGACCTCGTGAGCTTTCACTTTAAAGAGGCTCATATCAGTCTTCGGCAAGATGAATGAGCCTCTTTAATGACGTCCCTCAAGAAGAAAGCAACAGCATTCTTCGACAACGGCAAATCCGGTCTCTTCACCGAGCACCAGAGATTACCTGAGGGACCTCTTATCTCTCTAGTCCTATTCACATAGAACTTGAGAGCCCTGACAGGGCACAGGGCTCTTCTCTGGTTCTTGACCCACAAGACTCGATATTCCTTTGATTTCAAAGCTCTTGGCCAAGGATTAGACGGGTTCTCGTTCTTAGCCAAGAAAGAAGGGTTCACAACGAGCAGACAGCGCTGTCTCCCTTGAAACCCACTAGGCTACTGAACGCTTGGATTTCACTAACTCTCTTCGCCGTCGCCAGAGAAGCTAGGAAAAGCGTTTTCCTCGTTAAGTCCCTTAGAGAAGCTTCATGGAGAGGCTCAAAGGGACTTAGCATCAGATGTTTCAACACCACATCTAAATTCCATGAGGGCGGTCTTGCTTGTGGGAATTTTGGTGGTTTCAAACGACCTTAAGAGATCGTGCAGATCCTTATTGTCGGAGAGGTCCATTCCTCTGTGGCGAAAAACGGCAGATAACATACTCCTATAACCCCTTGATTGTAGGAACTGCCAATTTTTGCACATTTCTTAGATAGAGTAAGAAATCTGCTATCTGATTCACAGAGGTCTGGAAGAGGAAATTCCTTCCTTCTTGCACCATGCCCTGAAGGAGGCCACCACTTAGACTGATAGACAGCTCTTGAAGAGGCTCTTCGAGCATTAGCGATTGCTCTCGCAGCTGCCTTTGAAAAGCCTCTCGCTCTGGCCAGCTTTTCGATAGTCTGAACGCAGTCAGGGCCAGAGCGGAGAGGTTTTGGTGAAACCTTTTGAAGTGAGGCTGTCTGAGTAGATCTCTCCTCCAGGGCAAACGTTCTTGGGAAGTCCACAAGGAAACGTCATGACCTCTGTGAACCACTCTCTTGCTGGCCCACATTGGGGCAATCAGAGTCAACCTTGTCCCTTCTGACGCTGCGAACTTTCTCATTACGTCCCCCATGATCTTGAATGGGGGAAAGGCGTAAAGATCCAGGTCTGTCCAGTCCCAGAGCAACGCGTCCACTGCAATTGCCCCCTGGGTCCATAACCGGGGTGGGAGCAATACAGAGGAACCTCTTCGTCCTTGATGTAGCGAACAGGTCTACTAGAGGACGTCCCCACAATTTCCATAACTTTTGACAGACTTCCTGGTTGCAAGGTCCATTCTGTTGGTAGAATCTGATTCGGCGGCCTGAGAAGGTCCGCCCTGACATTCTGAACCCCTGCCACGAATCTTGTCAGGATCTTGATGCGCCTTGCGTCTGCCCATAGCAGAACTTCCTTCGCCAGGAGAAAAAGGGATCTGGAGCGAGTCCCTCCCTGATTCTTTAGATACGCAAGGGCTGTTTGGTACTGTCCGAGTTGACTTGAACAACCTTGCTTGACAGTTTTTCTTCGAAGAACTGCAGCGACAGGAATATCGCTGCCAGTTCCTTTACATTGATGTGCCAGGCTACCTGTACCCCTCTCCAGGAGCCTGACAACTTCCACCCCCCCTAGTGTTGACTCCCCAAACCGGAAATGGAAGCGTCTGAGAACAACACTAGGTCGGGGCTCAGAAGATTTAAGGAGAGGCCCTCTCGTAACTTCTGAGGGTCGAGCCACCATCTTAAGTGTACTCTTACTTCTTGGAGATCCTTAGGATCGCATTCAGGTCCCCTTTCGACGTCCATTCTTCCGCAAGGAAGAATTGAAGAGGCCTGAGGTGCAGTCTTCCCAGCGAGACAAACTTTTCTAGTGAGGTAAATGGTGCCCAGCAGACTCATCCACTCCTCACCGAACAAGCGCTCTCTCTAGGAAGGCTGCGACTTTCTCTAACCCCAGTCGCTGACGTTCCTGGGATGGAAACGCCCGAAAAGCCACTGAAATCCATCTGAATCCCCAGATACACGCTGGACTGTGTCGGGGTCAGATGCGACTTTTCGGTGTTGACCAACAGACCCAGAGGACTTTGCTAGGGCTAGCGTAAACTGAAGGTCCTTCAGACTTCTGCCTCGACGACGCTATGATCAGCCAATCGTCGAGGTAGAGGGATATCCTGATTCTTGACGAATGGAGCCACTTCGCTACATTCCTCATAATCATTGTGAAAACCATTGGGGCCGTGCTGAGACCGAAACAAAGGGCTCTGAACTGCCAAACCCTGTTGTCCAAGACGAATCTCAGGTACTTCCTTGAAAAGAGGGTGGGACTGGGACGTGGAAGTATGCGTCCTGCAGGTCTAGAGACACCATCCAGTCGCCAGGTCTCAATGCTCCCAGCACAGACTGAGGCGTCTCCATTCTGAACTTTATCTTTTCTACAAAAAAGATTTAGCCTGCTCACATCCAGGACCGGGCGCCAACCTGACGACTGCTTCGGCACTAGGAAAATCCTGTTGTAGAAGCCCGGTGACTCTAGGTCCAAGACTTGTTCCACCGCTCTTTTTTCGACCATCTGGTCTAAGAGATCGAAAAGAACACTTTTCTTCTCTCCCTGATAGATGGAGAGAGGTCTCTGGGAGTTGAAGTCAAAGGAGGAGGATGAAGAAAGGGGATCTTGTACCCCTTTCTACTATCTTGAGGGTCCAAGGATCCGACGCCTCTCTGCCTCCTCCAAAGACTCCGCAAAGAATTCCAGTCTGGCCCCGACTGGTGTCTGAAGGACGAGATCTTCATTTGCTGTTTTTCGGTTTGAATGAAGCTCTTCCTCTCGAAAACCCTCTCCCTCGAGGAGCTGCTCTCGAGGGGGGTGCCCCGCGAAAGGGTTTGACTTTCTTCGGGGGTTTGCTGAATGTTGAAGTGGAAGGAACCGCTGGACGTCTTGAAGACTGAACCAAGAGGTCTGGGTCGCCTTTTCTTGCAAACTCTGTGCAAGATCCTTACCATAGCCTGGGGGAAGAGATGGTCCGAAAGAGGCGCAAAGAGCAATTCCGCTTTCTGAGCGGGAGATACCGACTTAGCAGTAAAATTGCACAGCAGTGCTCTTTCTTCAGGAAGGCAGTTCCAAAATTCGAAACTAGCTCCTCCGAACCATCCCTGACGGCCTTGTCCATACATGACAACACGCTGGACAGCTCCCCCAGACTGAGAGAATCAGGACTTCTAGACTGAAGGTCCAAAACTCCCAGACACCAGTAGGAAATTAAACACATTAAGGGTACGAAGAAGTCCCTTCAAGTGGTGGTCAGTCTCAACCGGAGTCCAGGTCACCTTAGCAGACGCTAAGAGAGACCTCCTCTGGGCGTCCACTAAACTGGAGTAGTCACCCAACGCGGAGAAGGGACCTTTATCCCCACATCCTCCTTGGTCTCATACCAAACTCCTCCTTTCCCGGCGAGTCTAGAGGGTGGATGGGCGAAAGTGGTCTTGCCCTGATCCTTCCTTCCTTCTGGACATAAAGTCATTGAAGTTTCTTAAACGCCCTCTTGGTCGACAGCGGACGTCTTCATTTCGACGAAGTTCAGGGGTCTTTACGGTCTTGGAAGACGAAAGTTGTGAGGGAGGAGACCTAGGGGCTGTCGGCTGGAACTTGTCCCCGAATGCTGAACGTAACAGCCTAACAAGAACCTTGTAGTCCGAGACAGCTGAAGCTACGGCTGTTCTTACCTCTACGGAGCTCCCTGGACTACTAAGTTCCCCTTCCTCCCTAAGAGGAACTGGAGAACGCCTATCAGGAGAGGGAGTACCTCCCGTAGGCTCAATCCTGACTAAAGACTTCCGTTGGTTGGAAGTATCCGCTACAGGTACGGAAGCGGCCGTACGTTGATCTTTAGAGGCACGGACATCTTCCGAAAGAGGAGCGTCCTTAGAAGCCACGTGAACTGTCTTAACAGAAGCTCCCCTACGAAAGGAAGCGCGAGCTTCCTGACGAGCGGCGCCAAAACGTCCTGCTTAGACAAGCGAGCGTCCTGCTTTGCAGTCTCAAAAGCGTCCTGCTTCGCTCGAAAAGCGTCCTGCTTCACACGGCGAGCGTCCTGCGGAGCGTCCCCAAAAGCGTCCTTGTCTAAAAACCAGAAGACGGTCCTGCTTCGCACGCCGAGCGTCCTTAAAAGAGTCTTGAAGAGAGCTCAAAGCGTCCTGTCTAGAACGCCGAGCGTCCTGCCGAGCGTCCTCAACCGCTACTTGCCGAGAGCGTAAAGCGTCCTGCTTCGAACGCCGAGCGTCTTCTCCTGAGAGAGTAAAAGGTCTGCTAGGAGAACGAGAACGTTGACGATCCGGAGGCGGAGAGAGAGACGAGCGAGCTGAGAGAGAATGAGGCCGCTTCGTCCTCTTGACGGGCAGCCGAACGTCCTTCCTACGCTTAGGCTCGACTGCTGCTGGGCAAGTCCTCTGAGCCATCAGCGACGTAATCTGGTCCTGAAGGGACACAAGGATATCCTTCGTAGGTGACGAAGGAGCAAAAGAAGGGGCAGGACTGAGACTGCGAGAAGGCGAGGGGCGAGGGAGGGGACGCCTCCTTCCTTCTAGCAGGTACAGCTATCTGCCTCTCAGTGAACAGCCTGTGCGTGGAAACGAACGTCCTCATCGGAAGAAAGCCTTCCTCTCTTCTGAGGAGGAAAGGCGTCGTAAGCGTCCTCTGACGAAAGAGGAGACATAGGACGTGAAGCGTCCTCAAAGCGAAAAGTCCTTTTCAACGGACGCGAGTCTCTCCGAGCGCTCCACCCCTTGCGCGGGGAGGACGCTTCGGAGGACGAAAAGCAATCTTTCAGGATACGCGCTCGTGCGCGCTCCTTGGCAGCCTGGGATTTAGCAACAAGGCCTGCCGAAGGGACGCCAGATCGGTGGGGAGCCCCCGTAACCCTCTTGCGGCTTTCGACATACCCACTCCCTGAGTCCTGGGAGTCCGATAGAGGTCTAGGCCTAGAGGCATTATGGGGCCGATCTGACGCCCCCCCCTCCACAACACTAGGGGCACTAACACAAACTTTCACTGGGCCGGTTTCTAGGCCAAAACTTTAGATTCGAGAGCACGAATAGACTCTAGAATCAGAGAAAGGGTGTTACCTTCTCCAGACAGCACTGGGGCCCGAAGGCAACAACACAGGATTAGGTTGGGCGAAATCTACTGGTGTTAGAGGAGGAGAAATGTTACTATCCTTACCTTTAGTAGAGCTGCCCTTGGAGGAAGACCTCCTGACTCTATCGCGCTCCAATTTACGCCGATAGGTCTCATACATCCTCCATTTATCATCATCCAAATCCTTACATTTCATTGCACCGATCATCAAACCACGCAAACTTGCCCCCTGCAATCCATACAAACTGTGTGAGGATCAACTGAAGGTTTAAGAAGCCTCACCTTACATTCACTCCTCACACACACTCTGAAACTTCCCGAACTTGATCCAGACATACTGAATCCAGAAAAGCCAATCCAAAATCAAAAACCAATCCACTATTACGCGTGCCAATCCAACAATCCAGAAGTCGATACCAAAAGTCAATCCAGATAATATTAAGCGAGATATGAAAAATCCTAGACGGAGGTACTGTAAACAGATGTTTGCAGCACCGGCGACAGAAAAAATATGAATAGAAAATGGGAATGGTTCCTGATATCCGCCGCCCAGCGGCGGGAATGGGTACTACCACCTGACCGCCCCACTACGTGTGCCGCGAATTTTGAAATTCTGTCGGACGTCAGAAATACAGCTATATATATATCTGTCAGGTAAGTTTCATGAACAAACTGAGGTTTAAAGTGGTGCCACTTTGGCTGACCACTCCACAGCCATACCCACCTTGACATCACTGATTAAGCCATTTAAATTTGAATTACATAACACAGGAACTTACTGCTTGTGACTGGCATTAAACCGTCCTAAGCCACCAAAAACCCAATGGAGCGGCACTTGGCACACTTCAATCATCACTTTCAAGCTAATAGGGGGAAAACCGCAGTGGATCCATCGTCATCGCGTGGATCAGCCTTATTTACTCTATATTTAATTGGTGAAACAAGATTACAATTAAATCTTTAATTTTTGTTTGTATGGTGTTTTTACGTTGCATGGAACCAGTGGTTTATTCAGCAACGGGCCCAACGGCTTTACGTGACTTCCAAACCACGTCTTTAAGCATACCATTCAAAAGAATGAAGTTTCGTCAAACAACAATGTGATACATGAAAGCGCCATACAAACTAAAATAAGCATGTGAGGTCTTTGTAAAATATGTTTTCAAGGCAGTTTTGAAATCCAATACGGCGACACCCACGTGAGGTGCCGTTCGTAAGCGCAGCGGAGCCACCATCTTTCCCAGCACTCATTTGAAAAAGGTTGGCGTATATATGTAACGTTTATTGATTTTTATTCAAGATTGCAGTTGTAATCAGCACAATAAAACAACATTTGTTGCCTATATTAGTGAAAGTATGAAACTTCTTATTCTCAGGGTCAAGGTTTGAACTGAAATTCATTTTTACCTTGTAATTGGTGGTTTTATCCTCACTGCCATCACAACTGAAACTCCACAGTGCTTATTTGATTGTAACTATACATGTTTTGGTCATAATTCACTCCAAATTGCACTTAAACTACTTTGCGGTTCCTGGTTCCTATGCGCTCACGAGTACACTGTTTATGAGGTGCAAAGCTTTATTCCCTTAAGTTGTTTACTTTACTCGTTATTTAGTTTAACTTTATTGTTACTTCAAAAAGTTTATTTAATTCAAGTCTATTATCCCTTTTTGGCAACCAAATTAACCCCAAAAAATTACAGATATTTCTAAAGTAGATACAAGCAGATGGCAAAATGACTCATCGTTGCCAATCTAGTGGAGTTTCACACATACGCTGATGCATTTACAAACTGTTTCCATGAATTCTAGTTGTCATAGTAATCCAATAATGATAAAATTGCTACAATATGTATATATGTATACTACAAATAGATACACTAATTTCACTTATTTCCCTGGTTTTGTGTAGGTCTTATACCCAGTTTGGAGGGTAAACATATACCAATTGGCAACACTGATAAACAACAGAAGAGCACGAAGAACACCATAGGTACCGTTCACAGCAAAACTGGCGATATTTGAGTCAGGAATCTAGTTACTTTTTCAACAACAAATATTTGCAAATTAATAATCCTGAATATGTAAAAAAAAAAAAAAAAATAAAAAAAATAAAAAAACCTATGTAATTCATGACCTTACACTGCCATTTAACTATTTATTCTAATAATTATCTGGTGCACACTTCTTCTTCTACCAAAAAATTGTAGTTTCCTTGGATAAGTCGTGGGTGGAAGTCATTGTTTACGATTTTGGGAAGTAAGTTGCCCCAGCGTCTAGGGGTACGGGAAGTGGTGTGCGGATTTAGCACCTGGAATGGGAAGTTTATTGACACAAGCGATTCCGCAAACATCGAGATGGCGTCAATCTTCTAAATATTCAGAGTTGTAAGTAAAAATTTCGGAAGTGTCATAGATGTAAAGTAAAAATTTTGAAAGTGTCATGGAGGTATGTGTGGACTGCGTAGAGCCAGACTTTCATTAACCTGTTTAACCTTCAAATATGACCTTAATTTCTAACTTTGGAGAAAATACTTACTTCGAAAGGAGAGTAGAGCCTTGAGGTGTTGCTCTCACCACCAACAACTTGTGACTGTTGCCCATCTCTGGTGTCAGAACATGTTAAAGTACTTTTTCAGAGGGTGGTCTTCACACGCGGTTGAAACTGGATCTGCTAGTCCAGTCAGTTGTTTCCCCTATGCTATACTCAGAAGTTTGGGCATAGGCTGAACAAAACTAGAGAAAACTGTTAAGCAGTGTTTGAAAGACAGCTAGTATATAGGATAATGAAGAGTAATCCAGATGTGCCAATATTTACACTTTAGAAAGTCCATATACACAATGGTAATTTCTCAAACAAGCAAAAGATGGTAAATTTCTCATAGCCTGTTACTTTGGTAGATTTCTCAAGTTACCTCAGCAATAACCTATACATTATAATATGCTTAGGCTATAGGCTAGACCCTTTCCTATAGTCAAAATGATATTGTTATGTTACAATAAAGTTTCATACATACTTACCTGGCAGATATATACATAGCTAAGACTCCGTCGTCCCCGACAGAAATTCAAATTTCGCGCCACTCGCTACAGGTAGGTCAGGTGATCTACCTGCCTGCCCTGGGCGGCAGGACTAGGAACCATCCCCGTTTTCTATCATATTTTCTCTCTTCCACCTGTCTCCTGCGGGGAGGCTGGGTGGGCCTTTAATTGTATATATCTGCCAGGTAAGTATGTATGAAACTTTATTGTAACATAACAATATCATTTTCATACAATCAACTTACCTGTCAGATATATACATAGCTGATTGGCACCCTTCGGTGGAGGGTAAGAGACAGCTACTATATGGAATAGACAGGTAAACAACATATGTTGTAGGTATAAAAAAAAAACCTTGGTTCCTACCTGATAGGTGGTAGACTTCGTGGGTGTTTGCCCAGTAGTCTGCATCACCTCAAGAAACTTTAGCGAGATATGTGATCTATGGCCAAGAGTTCTTGTGGGTCTGCCGATGGGGTCTTACCCACTTACTCAGCAGAGCCTAAAAGGACTTTGTCAATGGGTGCTGATCCACTTATATGACAATACACCTTATGAAGGAGCACACAACCAATCCCGACCACCTGATCCTAACCATGTGTTAGAACTAAGGATTGTTACGAGTTATCCCCGAACTCGTCACAACAACCGTAACTAAAAACCACTACGCACACATACAAAATTTTCAAAAAAAAAATTTTACTCAACTAATTGGATATGACAAGAATTCTCTTATGAACAACATAGACGGCCGCCCGTGCGAGCCTGAATCCTCCATTGTTCGAAGAGATTCTCGACCATATCCAAACAGAAGAACAGTATATACATTTTAAGGATTGGTGTCGGCTCCCGTACCCAGAATCGTATCTGCCGATACGATAGGACCTAGAGAAAAACACTTCTCATACGTCACACGCACGTCTTTCAAGTAATGAGATGCAAATACTGAGTTGCATCTCCAGTATGTCGTATCTATAATGTTTTTAAGCGACATATTCTTATAGAACGAGAGAGACGTCGCAACCGCTCTTACTTCATGAGCTTTTACTCTCAGGAGTTGTAATTGTTCGTCAGGACAGACCTTATGAGCGTCCGTAATGACGTTCCTTACAAAGAACGCCAGAGCATTCTTGGACATCAGTCTGTGGGGTCTTTGACCGCGCACCAAAGACCTTGTCTAGAGCCTCCCAACTGACGCTTTCTCTGAAAGATAGAAACTTCAGAGATCTAACCGGGCATAGAGACCTCTCTGCTTCTCTGCCTACTAGACTCGACATTCCTTTGACTTCGAATGACCTAGGCCAGGGATTCGTGGGATTCTCGTTTTCGCTCAAAAAAACAGTGGTCCTTAAACGAGCAAATAGCTGAGTCTCCCTTGAATCCTACTTTATCCTGCAGAGCTTGTAATTCACCTAATTCTTTTTGCCGTAGCTAAAGATAAAAGGAATATGCATTTTCTAGTTATGTCCCTAAACGATGCCAGATGAGGAGGCTCGAATCTATCCGAAGACAGATATTTGAGGACTACGTCCAAGTTCCAGTTCGGAGGTACTGGTTCCTTAGACTTCGAAGTCTCAAAAGATCTTATGAGATCGTGGAGATCTTTGTTATTCGCTAGATCTAATCCTCTGTTCCTGAATACAGCCGAGAGCATACTTCTGTATCCCTTTATTGTGGATACGGTAGATGAGATTTACTCTCAGGAATAGCAAGAAATCAGCAATTTCCGCTATAGAGGTAGAGGAGGAGGACAACTTCTTGGCTCTCACCCACCTTCTAAAGACCTCCCACTTCGACTGTATACTTTCGTAGTGGAGGTTCTGCGAGCTCTCGCGATCGCGCTTGCCACTTCGCGAGAAAAGCCTCTCGCTCTGACAAGTCTTTCGATAGTCGAAAGGCAGTCAGAGCGAGAGCAGGGAGGTTTTGATGGTACCTCTTGAAGTGTGGTTGTTTGAGAAGATCCGTCCTTCTTGGTAGGGATCTTGGAAAGTCTACGATCCACTCTACCACCTCCGTGAACCATTCCTGGGCCGGCCAAAAGGGGGCTATTAACGTCATCCTCGTCTCTTTTGACGCCACAACTTTTTCATTACTAACCCCAGGATTTTGAATGGGGGAAAAGCATAAACGTCTACTCGAGACCAGTTTAGCAGGAAGGCGTCTACCATAATTGCTCTTGGATCTTCCACGACCGAGCAAAACACTGGGAGCCTTTTTGAAATGAATGTAGCGAAGAGATCCACATGAGGATTCCCCCACCCCCAGAGACCAGAGATCGAGACCCACACTTCCTCTGTAGAGTCCATTCTGTATGAAGGACCTGGTTCCTCCTGCTGAGCCTGTCCGCCCTCACATTCCTTACTCCCTGTACGAACCTTGTCAGCAGGGAGATTTTCCTGTGAGACGTCCAAAGTAATAGGTCTCTCGTGAGCTCGTAAAGGAAAAGAGGAGTGCGTCCCTCCCTGTTTCCGAATGTAGGCAAGTGCGGTGGTGTTGTCCATGTTTACTTGCACTACCTTGTTTGTCACCAGAGGTTCTAGGCTCTTCAAGGCCAGATGTACGGCGAAGAGCTCTTTGCAGTTTATGTGCCAGGACACCTGTGCTGGTTCCCAGGTGCCTGACACTTCCTCTGAGCCTAATGTCGTCCCACAACCCGTCTCCGACGCGTCGGAGAACAACACTAGGTCTGGGTTCTGTGTTCTTAGAGAGATCCCTTTGTTCTCTTCCAGAGGTAGCAACCACCACTGTAGGTGTCCTTTATCTCCACTGGAATGGGAAAAACGTCCGACAGTTGTCCTGTTTTCCAGCTCCAAGACTTCTTGAGGAAGAATTGAAGTGGACGGATATGAAGTCTTCCTAGAGGGAAGAATTGTTCCAGCGAGGAAAGCGTCCCCAGAAGGCTCAACCATTCCCTCGCTGACGTTTGTTGCTTCTCTAAGAAGAGAGAGATTATCCGCAAACCTTTTGCGGTTCTCTCTTGCGAAGGAAAAACTCGAAAACCCCCGAGAATCCATCAGAATCCCCAGATAGACTAGGTCCTGTCTGGGGTCAGCTGAGACTTCTCGAGGTTCACAAGCAATCCCAACGCCTTGGTCAAATCCAGAGTTAACTTTAGGTCCTCCAAGCACTGTCTCTCCGATCTGGCCCTGATGAGCCAGTCGTCTAGATACATAGAGACATTCACTCCTTTGAGATGAAGAAATCTCGCCACATTCCTCATCAGGCTTGTGAAGACCTGAGGAGCTGTGGAGGCCGAAACACAAGGCTCTGAACTGAAAGATCCTTCCCCCGTCATGAACGGAGGTACTTCTTCGATGAAGGGTGGATCGGGACGTGAAAGTAGGCGTCCTGGAGATCTAGAGACACCATCCAATCTCCTTGTCGCAATGACGCTAGGGACTGAAGCAGAAGTCTCCATGGAGAACTTCTCCTTCTGCACAAATTTGTTCAGAGAGCTGACGTCTAGTACTGGTCTCCAGCCTCCCGAGGCTTTCGCCACTAGAAAAAGGCGATTGTAAAACCCCGGGGAGTTTTGATCCAGTACTAGTTCTATTGCACTCTTGTCCCACATCTGTTCCACCATCGATCGAAGAGTATCCCTCAGCACAGGGTCCTTGTACTTGGCTGATAGTTCCCTTGGTATTGACGTTAGGGGAGGAGTATTCAGGAAAGGGATACGATATCCTTCCTTATGATTTTTCAATGAAGACGCGTCTGCGTTATCAGTGTCCAGGCCTCCACGAATCCCAGGAGCCTGGCACCTACTGGTGCTTGGAGGAGAAATGTTTCATTTTCCCTTTTTAAAGGGACGAAAGGCGGACCTACCTCTCTTCTCCGGAGCCTTCCTTCTTGCGGGAGGTCTGGAGGTCGGACCACCTCGAAAGGGCTGCATAGAAGTGCTAGGTCCTTTCTTGTCAGATACTAAAGTAGGTTTCTTCTTCCTAGCCGACTGCGTCAGAAGATCCTGCGTCGCCTTCTCAGTTAAGAGTGAGCCCACGTCCTTCACTAACTGAGAAGGGAACAAATAGTCGGACAGAGGTGCATACAGTAGAGCTGCCCTCTGAGCATGCGAGACTGCCTTTGTTAAGAAGGCGCCATACACCGTCCTTTTCTTCAAAGACCTGCTCCAAATAATGAAGAGACTTCAAAAGATCCATCCTGTACCGCTTTGTCGATGCAAGACAAAATGCATAACAGGGCTTCAGGTTCGATTCCCTCTGAATCATGAGCTTTCTTGGACATCACCCCAAGGGACCAATCTAAGAAGTTGAAGACTTCCAATACATGGAAGAGTCCCTTGAGGAGATGATCCAGTTCTGAAATACTCCATGTAATTCGAGCAGAATTGAGACTTGGACGCCTTGAAGCGTCAACTAACGTCGAAAAAATCTGCCTCTGTAGTAGAAGGGAGAGCGATACCCATATTCTCACCCCCGTCTTGTACCATATGCCTACTTTTCCCAGCTAACCTTGCTGGAGGCATGCAATACTGTCCTGACTAAGTCTTTCTTCGACTTCATCCAGGAGTCTAAGGCGTTTGGTAAAGCCCGCTTAATCATCGAGATGGCCTTGGGCATCTTCAGAAAAGACGAGGGCTTCTTCGCCTTCGCACTAAAAAGAGAGCGGAGCGCGGAGAAGGAGGAGCAGCCGGAGTCAACTCGTCTCCGTATTCCTCAAGAAGCAGGGTAGTCAACACCTTATAGTTGGACAAAGCCCTCTCTTCCATTGATCGTCATCCTCCGAGTTTTCCTCCAACTCGGGATATATCTGAGTTCCGTCCTTTCTGAACTTTCCTCTTCTGGAGGAGACAAACTCCTGATAGGAGAGGGGCTAAGGGAATGAAAGTCTTTCCTTTTTCCCGTTTTGATAGACTTGGAAGGCGTCACAACCTGCGGCTTCTCTTGCACTTTAGAAGACGTCTTGTATGACGCTTCCCGCTCTCCGAGCGTCATGTATGACGTCTCTTGTTGACGTCTTGATGACGCTCGCGTCTGGAAGACGCTCCGCTCTCTAAGGGCGTCCCCTACTCGGCGTCACAATCTTGGACGGAGCGTCACGTCTAAGATCCGTTTGAAATGACGCTTCACTTCTAAAAGACTTCTTTCGTTTCTCTTGTCTTACAACACTCTCGTCAGCCCCGTTCTAGTTCTCAAACTCGAAGCTCCTGCCAGAACGTTTAGCAGTTTCACATCTGTCTGACGCTTCTCTTCGAGCAGGTGAGAGAGGACGAGACTTCTTAATTGGAAGCGTCACGTCCTTCCGACGGGGCGCTAAAACTCCCACAAGAGATGACAGTTGTTCCTGAACCGCCATAATGATCTTTCTTGACGCTTCTCCCACGTCTAGTGCATGACGCCTTTCGTCATCACTCGGGGAAGAAGCATGACGGGGTACTTCCTCATAAGCGTCAGGTGACGCTGACAGCCACCCTTGCGCTTTCGTTAATAGCAGACGGGGCGTCATCTGAGAAGCGCTCTGGGCTCGAATCAATGTCTTGCTTCATATGACGCTTCAGCTTTTTCTATAGCGCCCTTGAGCTGGCTGCCATGAAGCAGAGCTAGCTGAAGGGACGTCTGACCGTTGGGGATTCCCCACGACCTCCTTAAGGCTTTTTCGACTTTCCCTTCCTCCTCTGGGCATGGGAGCTTGGAAGAGGTCTAGGCCTGGGAGCGCCGCAGGGACGATCAAACGCCCCCTCCACAACACTGATAGAACTCACTTCACTAAAATGTTCACTATCACTAGCCTTACCTTTCGAGTCAGCCATCTTGGACTTCATGTCTCTAATAGTCGCTTTCAGATTGGCGATCTCCGATGCCGAATCGAAAAAACATCTGAGAATGAGATATATAAGGGAGCAATCTACATCCGTAGGGTTAGAATTATCCGTGAAGGCTCAATAGGCCTTGAACTCACACCTTTCAGTCGTCTAACTCTATCCCTCTCTAACTTCTTCAAATAAGAAGTCAAAGTCTTCCACTCTTCTGCATTCAAACCCTCGCATTCCTTACAAGTGTTAATAGCAGAACACTGAAGACCCCCCTACATTTACGGCATACAGTGTGAGGATCAACCGAAGCTTTCGGTATCCTCACCCTGCAGCCTACATTCACACACATTCTCACACTCACATTAGAATCAGACATACTGAGAAAAATCCAAAAGAGTTATTCCAAAAACAGTCCACAGTAGCGAATGCCAAAACACGATCCAAATACGTCACCAAAAAGCCGAAAAAACGTTGATCAAAGGTTGAAAAATGAATCTAAGTCAGGAGGTAATAACAACAATGTTGATACCACCGGCGACAGAGAAAATATGATAGAAAACGGGGTGGTTCCTTAGTCCTGCCGCCACCCAGGGCAGGCAGGTAGATCACCTGACCTACCTGTAGCGAGTGGCGCGAAATTTGAATTTCTGTCGGGGACGACGGAGTCTTAGCTATGTATATATCTGACAGGTAAGTTGATTGTATGAAAATATTTCATTATTAGGGTAGAATATCACAGCAGGCCAAGCAGGCCACCTATAATCAACGCTAGCCACCCTCCGAAAAAGAACATTATAACGCGTCCTGACACCCGAGATGGGCATCAGTCGCGACTTGTTGTTGGTGAGAAACGGAGCTAAAGACCTCTACTCTCCTTTCGAAGTAAGTATTTTCTCCAAGTTAGAAATTAAGGCCAAATTTTAAGATTTAAACAGAGGGTACTGAAAATGGCGCCCACGGCAGTGGAAATCTCACCAAAACGCTTTAGAAATTTTTACTTACAACTAAAAATGTTTCGAAGATTGACGCCATCTCAATGTTTACGGAGTCGCTTGTGTCAACAAACTTCCCATTTCCTGTGATAAATCCGCACACCACTTGTACCCACAGACGCTGGAGCACTTTTATCACAACAATCGAAAAACGATTTCTCACCAACAAGAAGCCAGGAGTAAACAGCTGTTTTGGTAGAAGATGACGAGAAGCGTGCTCTTAGCTAATTTTTAAATAAGTAGTAAAACATCAATATTTTACATATTTATGATGATTAATTTGAAAATATTCGTTATTGAAAAGTAACTCGACTCTGACTCAATTTAAGTAATTATTTTTCTGAATTAGAACGTTCTTTTAAGTTCTGTATTATGACGTCACGACATCTTGACTTTCGTACCTATTGTAAATAATTGCTATACTCAACTGTCATTGCAGAACAGTTTACCAGTTATTCATGCAGATTGTTATCAGCTATACATGTAATTGTTATAATCGTAATGCGCATATATATCTTTATTATTTACTTTTTGGATATAGGAAGATGTTTTACTGCTGGATTATCGCCGTAGTGTGACGCAATCGTTTTCGGTCCATGGGCCTCTCTCTGTTTTCGCACCATAAGAAATTATGGGGCCGAATTTGCAATGACCAGAAAGTCGTTAAAAGAGGAAAGTTAGCATTGAGGGGCATATGTTTTGACTGAGAAAAATACAAATTTATTCAATAGCTACTTGTAAAAAAATACTTGGTTATAAAAACTTGATTGACAACTAAGCAGCATGTCTACTATGGGTTTCAGACAGTGCAAGCACGTTTTTGGGCAATACCTATTTCTGTAACGAACACTCGTAACAGAACGAGATTTTGCTATAGTGCATTACACCCAGTGCCGTAATTTATAAGGGTATCGTGAATCACTAATCGTAAAGAATAACGACACTTGTCCTTGTACCAAGAGACAAAAACTCCATTATGCAGAAATGGATACGAACACGTGTATAAAGCTCCACCTACCCTCTCCCCACCCCCCACCCCCCCTCCACCGCCATCCCTTTTCTTCTTCCGTTTCCTCCGCCTTCCTTTCTCCTCTCTCTCTCTCTGTCTCTCTCTCTACTCTCTCTCGTCTATTCTTCTCTCTCTCTCTCTCTCTAACTCTCTCTCTCTCTCTGTTGCCATTCGGTATGTGTTGACCCTCCAAACTGGGTATAAGACTACACACAAAACGTATATATACATAAATATTAAAGCAATTTTATCATTATTGCATTACTATGACAACTAGAATTCATGGAAACAGTTTATAATAATGGAACGGCGTATGTGTGAAGCCTCCACTAATGTGGCAACGATGATTTTGCCATTCTTAGCATGCAAACATTAAAGCATGTAAACATTAAAGCATGCAAACATTAAAGGTTACATTTATTTCTGGCATACGATTATTAAAGAAATTCAAAATACTAATAAAGACTGAAATCAATGAAAAGTGCTAGCAAAAACAAAAAAGCAAAAAAAAAAAAAAACGTAGTAGTTCCTCTGCACTTTTCCGTATTCGTTCCCTCTATTGGTTTTTCGGCAGCCAGATGTACGAAAACGTTAGAAACATTTGATTTTATCTACTTTAGAAATATCTGTAATTTTTCGGGGTAATTGGTTGCAAACAAGGGCATCAATATACATGAATTAAATCAAAATTTTTAAATAACAAAGTAAATTTAAACTAAATAACGAGTAAAGTAAACAGTTTAGGGAATAAAAACTTTGCAGTTCGTCGTCTGCTGTTCGTAATTGTGTTATGGCGCGCGCGCTTAGAAACCAGGAATAGCAACGGGTTTTTAAAAAGTGCAATGTGGAGTGAAACCGAGACCAAAATGTGTATAATAACAATCAAATAAGCACTGTGGAGTTTCAGTTGTGATGGCAGTAAGGATAAAAACCGCCGATTACAAGGTAAGAATGAATTCAGTTCAAACCATAACCCCGGGAATAAGTTTCATACTTTCACTAATATAGGCAACAAAATGTTGTTTTATTGTGCTGATTACAACTGCAATCTTGAGTAAGATCAATAAACGTTACATACATACGTTACATACTACGGTAACATTGTTCAAATGAGTGCTGGGAAGGCTGGGGAAAGAGGTGGCTGTCACTGATGAGAACCGTCCATGCAAACGTAGCCGCCATATTGGATTTCAAAACTGCCTTGAAAACATATTTTACGAAGAGCTCACATGCTTATTTTAGTTTGTATGGGGCTTTCATATATCACAATATGTTGACGAAACTTCAGTCTTTTAAATGGTATGCTTAGAGTTGCAATTGTATTCATGTTTCACCAATTAAATATAGAGTGAATAAGACCCGTCCACCGTGATGAGGGTTGGCCTGTCGTGATATTCTACCCTAAACAGTACCTCTTCCTTAAAATTATCCACACCAATAATACAGAATGGTACAGGCCTACCTATATAGGCACCTTTGAAGGCAGCCCAAATACACTAACTCAAATAAGCTAAGATGTAAAAATTAAAAATAAACAAAGCACTTTGACAAAAAAAAAAAAAAATGACAGGATATGCTGCTACCTATATAATTATGAAATGAAGATAAACGTGGACACCAGATGGCCAAAAAGGTCCAACAGTTGGGCACCAAAATATAACTAAATCTCACGACGATGATGGGTAGCTATTAAGATATAGGACTACCTAGTAGGTAGTAAGTAGCTACTACTTGAAGGCTAGGTAACATTAACTTCGAACTTTCATAAGGTACCTAGTAAATATCTATTCTAAATGCGCCTACAAACAGGCAGGCTACATCATTTTCTGAGATGCCATCAGCTCCAATTGAGATGCCAAAGACCCATAGCCTTGTAAGATGGCCAGTGTGGAGTGCCAGTGCCAGGACGGAGGATGTAAACAAACCCACCTGCTCGCTCACAAGGACGACCTTTACGCTAAGCAACAACGCGCTCACTTGTAATGGCATGACAGCACCTTGATCATATCAATACTATTCAACAATGTCATCTCTCTCACCTCCAGGAGTCGTTGAGAAGAGAGTTCCCCCTGGAGTTGTGCAGTAATCGTTGGGCAATTCCGCCGGTGAGTTAATGGTCACTCGTCGAGGAATACTTTGAGGCTTGGCCTGACTAGTAACAGCCTGGCGGGCAACAGGTGAAGCAGACATCTTTAATCGTATCGTCAAAAGTTTGTACTGACACTGAACTCGAGATCCTCTGAAGCTCTGCAAGGCAACAAAAACCCTTTCAAACAAAATTCGCCAATTCGATCGGTGTAGCACCAGCCCAGTACCGCGATGTTACTGCAACCTCCGTATCCCTCTTACCACCACTGAACAGCGTGAGCCGCGCTGCCGCTGGCAGGGGCGTCTGCGCATATTATTGGAACCTCGGCCCTGCTGCGTATCAACCACACACAGATCTAATACTATATGTAGAACACGTTTTCAAAATAAAGCGCCATGGTCTCTCATCCTTCATTAAACTTTTATAAGTTTCGCTCTCAATAACCAACATAACAGGGGACTTTTTTTCATTTACTTGTAATCCTTACCTACCATGAAGAAACATCACTCTATTAGGGAGATCAAAGAAAATATCCTCGTACGTCGGTCAGAGTAAAACCGGCCAATAAGGGGTTTAACCATCGACAAACCTAAATTAATTTCATCAAAACAAAACATTAACTATCTTAGCATTTTTTTTATTTGCCCGCAAAGGAAAAATACATACATGTGACAATCTCATACAAGCACGTCTACTTTCGACCTTATTGTGTCAAGCAGCATGTCATAATCAGAGTGCATTAAAAAAAAAACTTGTTACAGACGACCTTAGAGAAGAAGATTACGTACTCAGTAGCAAACTACGCATTAGATCAACCAGTAGTAATTTACCCGTGCACGAGTTTTCCATTTATATAACAGGGTGGGAATCTAAACCGCCCTCCTCACCGCTATTTACAATTTCTAAATAATAAACATTTATGACACTGGCAGTCACGGATGAAAATAATCGTCTACAATATTTGCTAAAGACAGGAATCTTGTAAATTTGCACGATAAACAAGACATGTGCTAGTAACCATGAAGAATATATTTCAAATCATCAAGATTTTTTTTATCCCACAGCTTTCAGTTATTTGTCGTTCTGTCTGTCACATCTGTAAACAGTCTGAACAATTAAATATTTTGTTTTAATGTAAAAAGTTATTGAGCCAGTCAGCTTTAATACCAATACATACAAGCTTGCGAAAAAGCAGCCGCAGCTTATCCCACATCATGCCCATCATATGTAGGTTCAGAGGATTCACTCAGTGGGGCTGTGCCACTATTTCAGACCATAAGACTTGCTTGAAAGCACGCAACGTTTCCTTGTCCCCAGTATTCACTACTAAAGTTTGTTTATCCTAGTTAATATCCTGAATTTTATTTTTCTTAATATTTCCAAAAGGATAGCATTGAGGTGTATCTTAATTAAACATTTTTCTAGTGTAGCAGAAGCACGTCAACATTATGTAAAACATTGGAAATATATTAAAACACCAACAATGAATCGTCAGACAATATCTGCCTTCGTGCAAATCCCCATACTTTGAAGTTTTCTCAACTACATCGCGCATGCACACACACACATACACACACACACTATATATATATATATTATATATATATATATATATATATATATATATATATATATATAAAGAACAAATGAAATCAATCATAAACACATAATAGTCGGATAGTTCTTGCCAAAATTATCATACATCATAATAATTTTTAATATTTCTGACGCGATTGCAATTATTAGTTTTCCATTCAACACAAAGTCAAATGACTATCATCAAATCCAGGCTAGAAATTCTACTAATAAATACAACGAAACATGATACGAGGACCCCATTATACCATATCAGAGAAGATATACGCCGACACGCGTAGGCGCGCACGCACACCTATATGACGTGTATGTGCATCTTCGCAGTTGTTTTTACATAAAGCCAGAACGACCTCAAAGCGAGTTCTAATTGACATCTACGACACAATTCACATATTTTTAAGCAGTAAAAGTAAAATCATTCCTGAACATGTTCACGGTCTACTGCCGTTCAGGAAAGTTATGTACATGAAGAGCTCAATCAACATTTCAACTTATAAAACAAATAACAACATTTATTAAGGAACACATTTATGACTGAATACCCTATGCTTTTATCCGTATAGCAAATCGACAGTATTTTGCCTTTCGGTAAATAAGTACAAACGTTCCTGCTTCTACTGTTGTTGTTGTGTTAAGGTCTAGCACATTCCTCCGTGGCGCTGACGTAGGAGACCCGTCAGGTAACTTTTTTTTCCCTTCTTCGTTTTACGTGAAGCTTCTAAGCATGTACTGCGCACTCAGGCACAACGCATAGAAGGTAAGCCTGCAAATTGAAGTGTCTCGTCGCTTGACTTCCCTGTCCTACGAACGTCACTTTCTTTATGGATAGAACTACAATGGTCTATGGGGGATTGTGCAGCCTACTGCACAGGGGATGCATAAAATGGCTACAATGAAAAAATACAAAATAAGCCACCCCTAAACATGCGAAATGAGTGTCGGGGTACGAATCTAATTATAAATGGCCTTGAGAAGCGGGCAATGAGAACAATTCCCCCATGACGTCACCATAAATAAGACCACGTCGAAAACTGTGGATATTTACATCGCTTAATACGAGTATTTTCCCAATACCGGCTTACGAAATGAGAATTACATCATTCAGACGTTCTTGACGATCCGTAACAGACAGGAGAATGTTGTTATGCCGTGAGACTCCCATTTGTATACTACTATCCTTCTTCAAACGTTGTGTGGGCGTGTAGAAACTGACTATTCAGTGTGGCCTTTGCCCAGAGGCAATGTTCACCCGACAGACAGACTCAACGGGGTGGGTTCTGCCTCACACAAATGGTGAATGAATGTCGTCCAACTTCTTGGTTGTTGCGCGTCGGTTCTCATTTCATGAAGGCGATTCGACGTGACTTTCATCATGGCGATTTGACAAACTCGCGAGAACAACAAAATGTCACGACTGGGATATAAGACAACGTCAACAGAGGATTAACGCGCGCCAGGGGTGTGGCTCGCAGGCCATGAGGGTGGGCAAAACAAAAAAAAAAAAACTTCGTCACTTTTAGAGAAGAAGCAAGGACTACGTTGCCCAGACAGGCAAAAAATGCTGATGGTATCTAACGGTTTCCCCTCTTGTCTTGAAAGACGACAACGGCTCAGGCTCTGCAGCTGACACATTAACTCCGATGCAGTCTCAAGCACATCATCAACCGACTCCAGATTATAAGGCTTCTTGCCATGTTGCAAATCGTGCTCGAGTGTTTGTATCGGCATTTGCATCTGCTTGCAAACAAAACAGAATAAATGAATGTTAAGAGGGAGCGAAGGAATTGTGGGAATGGAAGTAATCAAACTTGCAAGTTCGCTACATCAACGTAAATGCCGAAAAAAAAGTGTCTCTCAGTGTTAATGATTATGTGACATCGGTAGCTACACGACTGTGAATTACAACAACCTTCGATGACGAATATCTGACTGATATATGTACGAACTTCCCACAATAATTGCCTATACATTCTTATTATATTCAAACGATGAATCTTTATCCACGATCAAAGTGCTTGACAGTTATTACTAGTTATTACTAGGTAACGAAACGGGCTAAAAACTGCATTTCATAACCCAAACACACACACACATATAAATAAATAATAAATATATATATAATATATATATATATATATATATATATATATATTTACATACACGTACAATCGTTTGTTAACTTGCATCCATATTCTGCTTCCATGTTAACGGTTGCTTTTAGGTAATCACTATACATTGTTTGATTTAAAAGTTATCATCAATTTGAAGGACTTTGAGGATATACAAGGTTGCTATATAATCTTATTTGAAATTCCCACAAGTAAGAACACATTAATTCAAACAAAAATGATAGACTCTTTGTTAATCTCAATAATATGTAACGGGCATTTCAAAGTGAATCACAACCCACTACATCAGTGACATTTAGCATCCCAAGGGTTAAGTGTAACAGTAACAACAACAGAGTTAACAAAAAAAGATGAAGCTGCAACTGAGCATTTCGTAATCATTGCATCATATCCAAAGACGACCCACATTAAATTAACACAGACACGCCGTCACCCTAACCCGACCAGTTTTGCTTCTCGGAAGACTTCGCTGGTGACTCGAATTTCAAGACACACATGTCAATGGAGTCGAGGTGACTTCTCGAGATAGACGATCATATCGCTTTCGCCGTCTGAATCCACTAATGCCCGATTGCTGCTGAAAAAAAAAAAAAAAAAAAAAATGGAAGAGCGGTTATATTCAGACACAAACTCTAAAACTGAGATGAGATGAACTAGAGCTATTAATAATGCTCAGCTAGAACGTAGCAGAAAGAAACAAAGCAGGTGACAGGACCCTTCTGAGCACCCGGAATCAAAGGAAAATGATTAAATGGGAGCTGTCACTAGCACTAAAACTGCGTAGGGAGATGAAATTATTCAGTTACATGTACTGTTTCAATTAAGTTCAAAATATAGAGGCTGAAACTCCCATCTCGACACATAAGCACACGCACAAATTCAATGTCCATGGAGAAAATCACCCAACAAACGAAAAACTATTTGCCCTTCAATTATCTTTGAATACATCGGTCCACATGTTATAGGCAGAAAGAAACCATGTGATCCTGACGAAGTTACTGATTTCTGGGTCATCAACCAGAAAATGTAAAAACCTTAGGAAATTTATGGCCTCTCGCTGACTTTATTGCGTCATAGCTTGATCAGTTATCTTTTCGTTTTAATCTCTCACTTTTTAAAATGTATAGCTTTTCCCTCAGCAACTGGTAACGAGCGTTAATTAAAGAATGATTTCATACTTATTGTTAGATACTATTTTTACTGTTACCGACGAATTGCTTCCAGGTACTGCCTGCCGATAGTCGACTGGGTCAATTCTGAGACAATAAGAGGAATTGCAACTAAGAATTCAAAAAAATCAAAATTGAAAAAAATAAAAACTAATTAAATAAGAATAAAATAAACAAAATACAAAAAATAAACGTTAACACAATGAAAATTTCTTGTAAGGAACAACACAAACTGGGGGAAAAAACGGGATGGGGAGGATGGCTGGAGGGCTGAAATAAAGGCGGAAATAGCTCAAGAAATAAACAACAACGAATTTTCATGATCCAGGGTCAACATTAATGAAGATAAACGTGAAATAATGATGTAATGTGGCAGTCAGGCAACGCAGGATAGAAAAAAGAACCTTTGTTCAAAAGGGAAATTCTGAATAACGATTCGCCGAAACTTAACAAACGTTCTGAGCAATCCCACGGTTTTTCCTGTTGACATGCAATCTCAATAACAAATGTGTAGCTTTCGTCCTCTAATTTTCTCTTACTTCGGGGAGTAATTGGCCTATACCAAAAACTAATTTGTTGTTGTTTTTGTTCTTGCTCTTGTTGGGAGGATAGGAAAGGTGCTCGTGTTGAGTTAAAGATACAGGAATTTTAGAATAGGATATTTATGATTTATTTACTAGAATAAAAATGTAAAAGAATAAATAATGTACATGTCAAACAGTACAGAAAAATTATTTTTAATAAAATATAGTGTATCTATTTCAATTTTCATAGGCGAAACAAGGCTCTATTTTATCATAGATTTTAGCATGTTTTAATTTACGTTAAAAGTCAGGAATATATGTAATGTTAACAACTTATGGGTGACGGGAAAATCTTGCACAAGCCCCGAGTAAGCTGAAGGTCGGATCACGCCATGTTCCTTTTGTTCCTCTTGTCATTATTCAAAATGAAAAATCATTTATAAATAACAAGATAAATGACCATTTACCTGACTAACAAGACTCTGCAGAACAAAATACCGATGTGACGATAAAAAATGAAATACAAAGAAAATGGGTCACAACGAATAGTTGAATAACTGACAATTTAAGGAAAATGGGTCACAAACGAATAGATAAATAACTGACAATTTAAGTAAAATGGGTCACAAACGGATAGATAAATAACTGACAATTTAAGGAAAATGAGTCACAAACGGATAGATAAATAACTGACAATTTAAGGAAAATGGGTCACAAACGGATAGATAAATAACTGACAATTTAAGGAAAATGGGTCACAAACGAACAGACAAATAACTGACAATTTAAGGAAAATGGGTCACAAACGAATAGATAAATAACTGACAATTTAAGGAAAATGGGTCACAAACGAATAGATGAATAACGGACAATTTAAGGAAAATGGGTCACAAACGAATAGAAAAATACTGACAATTTAAGGAAAAGGGCACAAACGAAATAGGACAAATAACTGACAATTTAAGGAAAATGGGTCACAAACGAATAGATAAATAACTGACAATTTAAGGAAAATGGGTCACAAACGAACAGACAAATAACTGATAATTTAAGGAAAATGGGTCACAAACGAATAGATAAACAACTGACAATTTAAGGAAAATGGGTCACAAAACGAATGATAAATAATGACAATTTAAGGAAAATGGGTTCACAAACGAACAGACAAAAATGAATAATTTAAAAGGAAAATGGGCCAAACAAAAGATAAACAAAACTGGGACAATAAGGCAAAATGGGTCAAACGAACAGACAAATAACTGACAATTTAAGGAAAATGGGTCACAAACGAATAGACAAATAACTGACAATTTAAGATACCAACGGCAGGTAAATCCTGAATAATTGCAAAAGAGATTCACAACAAGAGATAAGTGTGGCTGAATGCGACATCAAAC
>NC_087212.1:51307953-51338696 GCF_015104395.2 Macrobrachium nipponense
GTTTGATGTCGCATTCAGCCACACTTATCTCTTGTTGTGAATCACTTTTGCAATTATTCAGGATTTACCTGCCGTTGGTATCTTAAATTGTCAGTTATTTATCTATTCGTTTGTGACCCTTTTTCCTTAAATTGTCAGTTATTTGTCTGTTCGTTTGTGACCCATTTTCCTTAAATTGTCAGTTATTTATCTATTCGTTTGTGACCCATTTTCCTTAAATTGTCAGTTATTTATCTATTCGTTTGTGACCCATTTTCCTTAAATTGTCAGTTATTTATCTATTCTTTGTACCCTTTTATTAAATTGTCAGTTATTATCTATTCGTTTGTGACCCTGTTACGACCCCTTTGGCCGTAATACAGGTTCTTTATATTTCAATAATCACAGGGATCGTAGGCAGTAAGAAAGTACACAGGGTATGAGGAATGTGGATACAAACACCAGAACAAAATTAACAATATTTAATTACAAAATACACTTAACACTAAATAAGCCTTGTGAGGAAACTTAACATTAAATATACAAAATACAAAGAGCAAAATAACAGCTCACAAAGGACTCCTAATACTGAAAGCTAACCCTAACAAAGTAAAGAAATATAATATGCCAAAGGCTCAAATAATAATAACACGGGCCCAAATAATAAAATCACTAGCCTACAAAATATAAGAAAGAAAGAAGACCAGAGAAAATGAAGTTAGGAAAACCTTAAATCTCCTACCTAACCGTGGCAATTCTAAACTTAAAACTAATTCAAATAAACATTTTGAGGGGCAAAAATACCAATTACCGACCACTCAATATAACATGCATATATATATAAAAATATGATTAATCTTTGATTACGGAGATCCTCGAGTACAACGAAGTGCACAGGAGTTCACGGAGGTTGCTTCTACCTCCCGGCAGCTAAACAGGGGAGCTCACGAATTGTCCAGGTGGATACAGGGGTAGAGTTCGATCCCGAGGGACAACACAGGATAATCTCCTCTTACCTGGCAATTGCCTCCCTACGTGCCTCCTCACGAGCCCTAAGCTCTCCCGGACCAGCAGCTGGAGATGGACAACACCGGACCAGTGGTTGCGCGTAACGTCCATCCTACGTGGCGGGACAGCGACCGACCACGTCTTCCGCCAAATCCTCAGGCGGGAAACAGGAGTACAGGGGCGTCGCAAGTGACTAACACTGCGAAATCACAGCCGTGATCGAACTCCAACGATGTACATACGCCGTAGATGGCTCAGCACATCTACGCAAAACCACTTCCAAGGGAGGTCCGTCGGAGTATTCCTCCAAAAAGGCGTGAGATAAATCTCCAGAAGGCTGCCAACAAAAGAGCATACGTCCAGAAGCTTAGACAGGCCCGAACTATTTTCGGCCGGCCGGCCTCCACTCACAGCACTACAGTTCCATTCCAACTCGAAAACAAAATAAAAACAATCGTTAACACGATAGTTAGGTAATTCACTACAAGAGGAGGAATCACTGAGCAAAAACACTGAACGTTACGTTAACTAAAAAATAAAAAACAGTTGCTGAACTAAATATAAGAGAACACTTAAAACTAAGTTACAAGGCTGATTTAAGAAAATAAACAATCAATAAATTACGTTAATTTGACACCTTCCTCCCCCTCAAAAAAAATTATTCAAATAGAATACATTTTTTTAGTACCACAATCATATTACATACTAGAAGATAACCATATAGACAACTTAATCTAAAAGATCCTGCAAGGAAAAAAATAGAACTTAATCTAAAAATATCCTGGCAAGGTCACCAATATTACGATCTCGACTCTCGAGATCGACAGGTTCTTAAAAATAATAAGCAATTGGGCTGTAATGACTGATGACAGGTGACAAACAAAGGAGGGAGGAGCATAACAAAATCAAAAAGTTACCTTAAAATTAATTTATTTACAAGAGTTAAATACATTATGTACAGCGAGTCAAGGTTCTGGGTGGCAAAAACGCAAAAAATTACAAAACTAACAATAATATGTAAAATCAGTCTAAGAAACAAAATCCACCCTTCAATAACAGAGCCATGAAAATCACAATCTAAACAATAAAAAGAATAATCACAAAATAGGCTGTGTAAGGGCAATAACCTTTAAATATAATAAATAGAAATAGGCAGCGTAATACACAACTAAAATTGACACTGAAGCAGCATAATGATACTAAGAGTAAAACGGGAACACTTCCTCAAACAATGAGGACAACAGTCCAATGCCGGACGATCAAGATAGAGCCGATACGACAACCACCTCGTCCTTGGAGACAATATGGACATCCTCCTCAAATGCTGGACTATCAAGACAGAGTTGATACAACAACCATCTCGTCCTCAGATGCAGTATGGAAGTCCTCCTCGACCACTGGACGAAAACACGTCACTGCTGCTGCCAAGTGAGGTCGCACTCGACACGTCGTCCTCTTAACGACGAAAACACAATAATGCTGGCCAAAGGCTGCCGACCTCCAACTCGAAGACATACTCCATACGAAGACTTCAATTAAATAACCAGGTATCCAGTACCTGACGCTGCCTCATGCTGGTCCACAGGTAATCATACCTGACTGCCTCTGACTGACTGACTGACTGGTCGTTCTGCCCTCCAGAACCTGACTGGTTGTTCTCCCCTCCAGGACCTGACTGACGAAGTTTGACGCCATCCACCAGACGTCAACTCGCCAGCAATTAAAAAACAAAAACAAAGGAGGCAACAATCCACCATGGGAACAATCGGTAAACGATTGTTCCTAACACCTCCCCACCTAACAGAAAAAAAAAATTATTATTATTAATTTTTTTTTTACAAACAAAATCCTCTTCCCCGATGCTGCCACACCCCCGTCAGCCAAAACAGAACCAACCCTGGCCTAAGGTCGCCAATATTATTACGACCCCTTTGGCCGTAATACAGGTTCTTTATATTTCAATAATCACAGGGATCGTAGGCAGTAAGAAAGTACACAGGGTATGAGGAATGTGGATACAAACACCAGAACAAATAACAATATTTAATTACAAAATACACTTAACACTAAATAAGCCTTGTGAGGAAACTTAACATTAAATATACAAAATACAAAGAGCAAATAACAGCTCACAAGGACTCCTAATACTGAAAGCTAACCCTAACAAAGTAAAGAATATAATATGCCAAGGCTCAAATAATAATAACACGGGCCCAATAATAAAATCACTAGCCTACAAAATATAAGAAAGAAAGAAGACCAGAGAAAATGAAGTTAGGAAAACCTTAAATCTCCTACCTAACCGTGCAATTCTAAACTTAAAACTAATTCAAATAAACATTTTGAGGGGCAAAAAATACCAAATACCGACCACTCAATATAACATGCATATATATATAAAAATATGATTAATCTTTGATTACGCAGATCCTCGAGTACAACGAAGTGCACAGGAGTTCACGGAGGTTGCTTCTACCTCCCGGCAGCTAAACAGGGGAGCTCACGAATTGTCCAGGTGGATACAGGGGTAGAGTTCGATCCCGAGGGACAACACAGGATAATCTCCTCTTACCTGGCAATTGCCTCCCTACGTGCCTCCTCACGAGCCCTAAGCTCTCCCGGACCAGCAGCTGGAGATGGACAACACCGGACAGTGGTTGGCGTAACGCCTCCTACGTGGCGGGACAGCGACGACCACGTCTTCCGCCAAATCCTCAGGCGGGAAACAGGAGTACAGGGTGGCGTCGCAAGTGACTAACACCTGCGAAACTCACAGCCGTGATCGAACTCCAACGATGTACATACGCCGTAGATGGCTCCAGCCACATCTACGCAAAACCACTTCCAAGGGAGGTCCGTCGGAGTATTCCTCCAAAAAGGCGTGAGATAAATCTCCAGAAGGCTGCCAACCAAAAGAGCGTACGTCCAGAAGCTTAGACAGGCCCGAACTATTTTCGGCCGGCCTCCACTCACAGCACTACAGTTCCATTCCAACTCGAAAACAAAATAAAAACAATCGTTAACACGATAGTTAGGTAATTCACTACAAGAGGAGGAATCACTTAGCAAAAACACTGAACGTTACGTTAACGTAAAAAAATACAGCTGCTGAACTAAATATAAGAGAACACTTAAAACTAAGTTACAAGGCTGATTTAAGAAAATAAACAATCAATAAATTACGTTAATTTGACAGACCCATTTTTTCCTTTAAATTGTTCATTTTTTTTTATTTCTATTCGTTTTGTACCCATTTTCCTTAAATTGTCAGTTTATTTATCTATTCTTTGTTTGTCCCTTTTCCTTGGAAGAGTTTATTTAATTCCCTTATTTCCGTTTTTTTTGTGACCCATTTTCCCAAATTTTGTCAGTTATTTATTAGTTTGTGCCCTTTTCTGTTTAAATGTCGAATTTATCCTATTCGTTTTTGGAGACCTTAATTCCCATTAATTTATTTCTAAACGTGTCATTATTTTCCTTCTTGTCAGGGTTTATTTAAAATCTTAATTCCGTTGACCCTTTTCCTTTTGTTTTCAGATTTATTTCTTCCGGTTTGTGACCCAAATTTTTAATTTAAATTGTCAGTTATTTTGTATATATTCCGTTTTGTTTTGACCCTTTTCTTAATTGTCAGTTATTTAATCTATTCGTGTGCGACCCATTTTCCTTAATTGTCAGTTATTATTTCTATCCGGTGTGACCCATTTTCCTAAATTTCGTTAATTTTAATTAAAAATTGTAGTACCCGGTTTTTTATTTCTTAAATTGTCACAAACCCTTGTTGGACCCATTTCCTTTATAAAATGGTCATATGAACTAAGTGTGCGGACCCATTTTACTTAAATTGTCAGTTATTTATCTATCCGTTGTGACCCATTTAAACTTAAATTGTCAGTTATTTATCTATCCGTTTGTGACCCCATTTTACTTAAAATGTCATTTATTATCTATCCGTTTGTGACCCATTTTTTTTTACTTAAATTGTCAGAATTATCTATCTGTGACCCATTTTCTAAATTGTTTCAGTTAGTTATCCCTATTTTCCTTTGGACCCATTTTACTTAAATTGTCAGTTATTTATCTATTCGTTTGTGAACCCATTTTCCTTAAATTGTCAGTTATTTATCTATTCGTTTGTGACCCATTTTCCTTAAATTGTCAGTTATTTAACTATTCGTTGTGACCCATTTTCTTTGTATTTCATTTTTTATCGTCACATCGGTATTTTGTTCTGCAGTCTTGTTAGTCAGGTAAATGGACATTTATCTTGTTATTTATAAATGATTTTTCATTTTGAATAATGACAAGAGGAACAAAAGGAACATGGCGTGATCCGACCTTCAGCTTACTCGGGGCTTGTGCAAGATTTTCCCGTCACCCATAAGTTGTTAACATTACATATATTCCTGACTTTTAACGTAAATTAATACATGCTAAAATCTATGATAAAATAGAGCCTTGTTTCGCCTATGAAAATTGAAATAGATACACTATATTTTATCAAAAATAATTTTTCTGTACTGTTTGACATGTACATTATTTATTCTTTTACATTTTTATTCTAGTAAATAAATCATAAATATCCTATTCTAAAATTCCTGTATCTTTAACTCAACGCGAGCACCTTTCCTATCCTCCCAACAAGAGCAAGAACAAAAACAACAACAAATTAGTTTGTAGGCTTACTCCCCGAGTAAGAGAAAATTAGAGGACGAAAGCTACACATTTTTTATTGAGATTGCATGGCAACAGGAAAACCCGTGGGATTGCTCAGAACGTTTGTTAAGTTTCGGCGAATCGTTATTCAGAATTTCCCTTTTGAACAAAGGTTCTTTTTTCTATCCTGCGTTGCCTGACTGCCACATTACATCATTATTTCACGTTTATCTTCATTAATTTTGACCCTGAATAATGAAAATTCGTTGTTGTTTATTTCTTGAGCTATTTCCGCCTTTATTTCAGCCCTCCAGCCATCCTCCCCATCCCGTTTTTTCCCCCAGTTTGTGTTGTTCCTTACAAGAAATTTTCATTGTGTTAACGTTTATTTTTGTATTTTGTTTATTTTATTCTTATTTTAATTAGTTTTTATTTTTTTCAATTTCTGATTTTTTGAATTCTTAGTTGCAATTCCTCTATTGTCTCAGAATTGACCCAGTCGACTATCGGCAGGCAGTACCTGGAAGCAATTCGTCGGTAACAGTAAAAATAGTATCTAACAATAAGTATGAAATCATTCTTTAATTAACGCTCGTTACCAGTTGCTGCGGGAAAAGCTATACATTTTAAAAAGTGAGAGATTAAAACGAAAAGATAACTGATCAAGCTATGACGCAATAAAGTCAGCGAGAGGCCATAAATTTCCTAAGGTTTTTACATTTTCTAGTTGATGACCCAGAAATCAGTAACTTCGTCAGGATCACATGGTTTCTTTCTGCCTATAACATGTGGACCGATGTATTCAAAGATAATTGAAGGGCAAATAGTTTTTCGTTTGTTGGGTGATTTTCTCCATGGACATTGAATTTGTGCGTGTGCTTATGTGTCGAAGATGGAAGTTCAGCCTCTATATTTTGAACTTAATTGAAACAGTACATGTAACTGAATAATTTCATCTCCCTACGCAGTTTTAGTGCTAGTGACAGCTCCCATTTAATCATTTTCCTTTGATTCCGGGTGCTCAGAAGGGTCCTGTCACCTGCTTTGTTTCTTTCTGCTACGTTCTAGCTGAGCATTATTAATAGCTCTAGTTCATCATCATCTCAGTTTTAGATGTTTGTGTTCTGATATAACCGCTCTTCCAATTTTTTTTTTTTTTTTTTTTTTTTCAGCCCAGCAATCGGGCATTAGTGGATTCAGACGGCGAAAGCGATATGATCGTCTATCTCGAGAAGTCACCTCGACTCCATTGACATGTGTGTCTTGAAATTCGAGTCACCAGCGAAGTCTTCCGAGAAGCAAAACTGGTCGGGTTAGGGTGACGGCGTGTCTGTGTTAATTTAATGTGGGTCGTCTTTGGATATGATGCAATGATTACGAAATGCTCAGTTGCAGCTTCATCTTTTTTGTTAACTCTGTTGTTGTTACTGTTACACTTAACCCTTGGGATGCTAAATGTCACCGATGTAGTGGGTTGTGATTCACTTTGAAATGCCCGTTACATATTATTGAGATTAACAGAGTCTATCATTTTTGTTTGGAATTTAATGTGTCTTACTTGTGGGAATTTCAAATAAGATATATAGCAACCTTGTATATCCTCAAAGTCCTTCAAATTGATGATAACTTTTAAATCAAACAATGTATAGTGATTACCTAAAAGCAACCGTTAACATGGAGCAGAATATGGATGCAAGTTAACAAACGATTGTACGTGTATGTAAATATATATATATATATATATACGATATATATATTTATTACTATGTCTTATATATATATATATATATATATAGATATATTTATTTATATGTGTGTGTGTGTTTGGGTTTATGAAATGCAGTTTTTAGCCCGTTTCGTTACCTAGTAATAACTAGTAATAACTGTCAAGCACTTTGATCGTGGATAAAGATTCATCGTTTGAATATAATAAGAATGTATAGGCAATTATTGTGGGAAGTTCGTACATATATCAGTCAGATATTCGTCATCGAAGGTTGTTGCAATTCACAGTCGTGTAGCTACCGATGTCACATAATCATTAACACTGAGAGACACTTTTTTTTCGGCATTTACGTTGATGTAGCGAACTTGCAAGTTTGATTACTTCCATTCCCAACAATTCCTTCGCTCCCTCTTAACATTCATTTATTCTGTTTTGTTTGCAAGCAGATGCAAATGCCGATACAAACACTCGAGCACGATTTGCAACATGGCAAGAAGCCTTATAATCTGGAGTCGGTTGATGATGTGCTTGAGACTGCATCGGAGTTAATGTGTCAGCTGCAGAGCCTGAGCCGTTGCTCGTCTTCAAGACAAGAGGAAACCGTTAGATACCATCAGCATTTTTTGCCTGTCTGGGCAACGTAGTCCTTTTGCTTCTTTCTCTAAAAGTGACGAAGTTTGTTTTGCCCTCATGGCCTGCGAGCCACACCCCTGGCGCGCGTTAATCCTCTGTTGACGTTTGTCTTATATCCCAGTCGTGACATTTTGTTGTTCTCGCGAGTTTGTCAAATCGCCATGATGAAAGTCACGTCGAATCGCCTTCATGAAATGAGAACCGACGCGCAACAACCAAGAAGTTGGACGACATTCATTCACCATTTGTGTGAGGCAGAACCCACCCCGTTGAGTCTGTCTGTCGGGTGAACATTGCCTCTGGGCAAAGGCCACACTGAATAGTCAGTTTCTACACGCCCACACAACGTTTGAAGAAGGATAGTAGTATACAAATGGGAGTCTCACGGCATAACAACATTCTCCTGTCTGTTACGGATCGTCAAGAACGTCTGAATGATGTAATTCTCATTTCGTAAGCCGGTATTGGGAAAATACTCGTATTAAGCGATGTAAATATCCACAGTTTTCACGTGGTCTTATTTATGGTGACGTCATGGGGAAATCTCTCATTGCCCGCTTCTCAAGGCCATTTATAATTAGATTCGTACCCCGACACTCATTTCGCATGTTTAGGGGTGGCTTATTTTGTATTTTTTCATTGTAGCCATTTTATGCATCCCCTGTGCAGTAGGCTGCACAATCCCCCATTGACCATTGTAGTTCTATCCATAAAGAAAGTGACGTTCGTAGGACAGGGAAGTCAAGCGACGAGACACTTCAGTTTGCAGGCTTACCTTCTATGCGTTGTGCCTGAGTGCGCAGTACAGGCTTAGAAGCTTCACGTAAAACGAAGAAGGGAAAAAAAAGTTACCTGACGGGTCTCCTACGTCAGCGCCACGGAGGAATGTGCTAGACCTTAACACAACAACAACAGTAGAAGCAGGAACGTTTGTACTTATTTACCGAAAGGCAAAATACTGTCGATTTGCTATACGGATAAAAGACGCCCCGCACAAGCATAGGGTATTCAGTCATAAATGTGTTCCTTAATAAATGTTGTTATTTGTTTTATAAGTTGAAATGTTGATTGAGCTCTTCATGTACATAACTTTCCTGAACGGCAGTAGACCGTGAACATGTTCAGGAATGATTTTACTTTTACTGCTTACAAATATGTGAATTGTGTCGTAGATGTCAATTAGAACTCGCTTTGAGGTCGTTCTGGCTTTATGTAAAAACAACTGCGAAGATGCACATACACAGTCATATAGGTGTGTGCGTGCGCGCCTACGCGTGTCGGCGTATATCTTCTCTGATATGGTATAATGGGGTCCTCGTATCATGTTTCGTTGTATTTATTAGTAGAATTTCTAGCCTGGATTTGATGATAGTCATTTGACTTTGTGTTGAATGGAAAACTAATAATTGCAATCGCGTCAGAAATATTACAAATTATTATGATGTATGATAATTTTTGGCAAGAACTATCGACTATTATGTGTTTATGATTGATTTCATTTGTTCTTTATATATATATATATATATATATATATATATATATATATATATATATATATATATATATATATATATATATAGTGTGTGTGTGTGTGTGTGTGTGTGTGTGTGTGTGCATGCGCGATGTAGTTGAGAAAAACTTCAAAGTATGGGGATTTGCACGAGGCAGATATTGTCTGACGATTCATTGTTGGTGTTTTAATATATTTCCAATGTTTTACATAATGTTGACGTGCTTCTGCTACACTAGAAAAATGTTTAATTAAGATACACCTCAATGCCATCCTTTTGGAAATATTAAGAAAAATAAAATTCAGGATATTAACTAGGATAAACAAACTTTAGTAGTGAATACTGGGACAAGGAAACGTTGCGTGCTTTCAAGCAAGTCTTATGGTCTGAAATAGTGGCACAGCCCCACTGAGTGAATCATCTGACCTACATTATGATGGGCATGATGTGGGATAAGCTTGCGGCTGCTTTTTCGCAAGCATTGTATGTATTGGTATTAAAGCTGACTGGCTCAATAACTTTTTACATTAAAACAAAATATTTAATTGTTCAGACTGTTTACAGATGTGACAGACAGAACGACAAATAACTGAAAGCTGTGGATAAAAAAAAAATCTTATGATTTGAAATATATTCTTCATGGTTACTAGCACATGTCTTGTTTATCGTGCAAATTTACAAGATTCCTGTCTTTAGCAAAATATTGTAGACGATTATTTCATCCGTGACTGCCAGTGTCATAAATGTTTATTATTAGAAATTGTAAATAAGCGGTGAGGAGGGCGGTTTAGATTCCCTGTTATATAAATGAAAACTCGTGCACGGGTAAATTACTACTGGTTGATCTAATGCGTAGTTTGCTACTGAGTACGTAATCTTCTTCTCTAAGGTCGTCTGTAACAAGTCTTTTTTTTAATGTACTCTGATTATGACATGCTGCTTGACACAATAAGGTCGAAAGTAGACGTGCTTGTATGAGATTGTCACATGTATGTATTTTTCCTTTGCGGGCAAATAAATGCTAGATAGTAATGTTTTATGATAAATTACTTTAGTCAGGCAAACCCCTTATTGGCGGCTTACTCTGACCACGTACGAGGATATTTTCTTTGATCTCCCTAATAGAGTGATGTTTCTTCATGGTAGGTAAGGATTACAAGTAAATGAAAAAAAGTCCCCTGTTATGTTGGTTATTGAGAGCGAAACTTATAAAAGTTTAATGAAGGATGAGAGACCATGGCGCTTTATTTTGAAAACGTGTTCTACATATAGTATTAGATCTGTGTGTGGTTGATACGCAGCAGGGCCGAGGTTCCAATAATATGCGCAGACGCCCCTGCCAGCGGCTCACGCTGTTCAGTGGTGGTAAGAGGGATACGGAGGTTGCAGTAACATCGCGGTACTGGGCTGGTGCTACACCGATCGAATTGGCGAATTTTGTTTGAAAGGGTTTTTGTTGCCTTGCAGAGCTTTAGAGGATCTCGAGTTCAGTGTCAGTACAAACTTTTGACGATACGATTAAAGATGTCTGCTTCACCTGTTGCCCGCCAGGCTGTTACTAGTCAGGCCAAGCCTCAAAGTATTCCTCGACGAGTGACCATTAACTCACCGGCGGAATTGCCCAACGATTACTGCACAACTCCAGGGGGAACTCTCTTCTCAACGACTCCTGGAGGTGAGAGAGATGACATTGTTGAATAGTATTGATATGATCAAGGTGCTGTCATGCCATTACAAGTGAGCGCGTTGTTGCTTAGCGTAAAGGTCGTCCTTGTGAGCGAGCAGGTGGGTTTGTTTACATCCTCCGTCCTGGCACTGGCACTCCACACTGGCCATCTTACAAGGCTATGGGTCTTTGGCATCTCAATTGGAGCTGATGGCATCTCCAGAAAATGATGTAGCCTGTTGTTTGTAGGCGCATTTAGAATAGATATTTACTAGGTACCTTATGAAAGTTCGAAGTTAATGTTACCTAGCCTTCAAGTAGTAGCTACTTACTACCTACTAGGTAGTCCTATATCTTAATAGCTACCCATCATCGTCGAGATTTAGTATATTTTGGTGCCCCAACTGTTGGACCTTTTTGGCCATCTGGTTGTCCACGTTTATCTTCATTTCATAATTATATAGGTAGCAGCATATCCCTGTCATTTTTTTTTTTTTTTTTGTCAAAGTGCTTTGTTTATTTTAATTTTTACATCTTAGCTTATTTGTAGTTAGTGTATTTGGGCTGCCTTCAAAGGTGCCTATATAATAGGTAGGCCTGTACCATTCTGTATTATTGGTGTGGATAATTTTAAGGAAGAGGTACTGTTTAGGGTAGAATATCACGACAGGCCAACCCTCATCACGGTGGACGGGTCTTATTCACTCGATATTTAATTGGTGAAACATGAATACAATTGCAACTCTAAGCATACCATTTAAAAGACTGAAGTTTCGTCAACATATTGTGATATATGAAAGCCCCATACAAACTAAAATAAGCATGTGAGCTCTTCGTAAAATATGTTTTCAAGGCAGTTTTGAAATCCAATATGGCGGCTACGTTTTGCATGGACGGTTCTCATCAGTGACAGCCACCATCTTTCCCCAGCCTTCCCAGCACTCATTTGAACAATGTTAGCGTATGTATGTAACGTTTATTGATCTTACTCAAGATTGCAGTTGTAATCAGCACAATAAAACAACATTTTGTTGCCTATATTAGTGAAAGTATGAAACTTGTTATTCCCGGGGTTATGGTTTGAACTGAATTCATTCTTACCTTGTAATCGGCGGTTTTTTATCCTTACTGCCATCACAACTGAAACTCCACAGTGCTTATTTGATTGTTATTATACACATTTTGGTCTCAGTTCACTCCACATTGCACTTTAAACCCGTTGCTGTTCCTGGTTTCTAAGCGCGCGCGCCATAAACACAATTACGAACAGCAGACGACGACAGACGTACGAAACTGCAAAGTTATTCCCTTAAAACTGTTTACTTTACTCGTATGTAGTTTAAATTTACTTTGTTATTTAAAAATTTTGATTTAATTCATGTAGGGTAGATCATCACAGCAGGCCAACGCAGGCCACCTACCATCAATGCAAGCCACCTCCGAAAAAAGTACATTATAACGCGTCCTTGACACCCGAGATGGGCATCAGTCGCGACTTGTTGTTGGTGAGAAACGGAGCTAAAGACCTCTACTCTCCTTTCGAAGTAAGTATTTTCCCCAAAGTTAGAAATTAAGGCCAAATTTTAAGATTTAAACAGATTTAAACAGAGGGTACTGAAAACGGTCTTAAACGTAGGGTGGAAACCTCACCAAAAACCGCGTTCAACATTTTTACTTACAACTCGAGGTATTTAGAAGATTGACGCCATCTCGATGTTTACGGAGTAGCTTGTGTCAATAAACTAACCATTTCCTGTGATAAATCCGCACACCACTTGTACCCACAGACGCCGGAGCACTTTTTATCACAACAATCGAAACACGATTTCTCATCAACAACAAGCCAGGCGTAAACAGCTGTTGGGTAGAAGATGACGAGAAGCGTGCTCTTGGCTAATTTTTAAATAAGTAGTAAAACATCAATATTTTACATATTTATGATGATTAATTTGAAAATATTCGTTATTGAAAAAAGTAACTCGACTCTGTACTCAAATTTAAAGTAAGTTATTTTTTCTGAATTAGAACGTTCTTTCAAGTTCTGTATTATGACGTCACGACATCTTGACTTTCGTACCTATTGTAAATAATTGCTATACTCAACTGTCATTGCAGAACAGTTTACCAGTTATTCGTGCAGATTGTTATCAGCTATACATGTAATTGTTATAATCGTAATGCGCATATATATCTTTATTATTTGTACTTTTTGGATATATGAAGATTTTTTACTGCTGGATTATCGCAGTAGTGTGACGCAATCGTTTTCGGTCCATGGGCCTCTGTCTGTTTTCGCACCATAAGAAATTATGGGGCCGAATTTGCAATGACCAGAAAGTCGTTAAAAGAGGAAAGTTAGCATTGAGGGGCATATGTTTTGACTGAGAAAAATACAAATTTATTCAATAGCTAGCTTGTAAAAAATACTTGGTTATAAAAACTTGATTGACAACTAAGCAGCATGTCTACTATGGGTTTCAGAGACAGTGCAAGCACGTTTTTTGGGAAACAATACCCTATTTCTGTAACGAACACTCGTAACAGAGCGAGATTTTTTCTTTAGTGCATTCCCCACCCCCCAGTGCCGTAATTTATAAGGGTATCGTGAATCACTAATCGTAAAGAATAACTACACTTGTCCTTGTACTAATAGACCAAAACTCCATTATCCAGAAATGGATAGGAACACACCAGTAAACAGCTCCACCTACCTCTCCCCCCCACCTCCACCGCCACCCTGTCCTTCTTCCTTCCTTCACCTTCCCTTCTCTCTCTCTGAAAGTTGTTGCAGTTTAAACTTATTTTCTATGATTTTTCCATCTATCTATCTAATAATAGTAGTTTACATACATTGGTTGGATATATCTAACGATTCACTCGGTTGTTACCTGCCCATTGACCGATATATTTACACTGATCCACTCAACTCTCTCTCTCTCTCTCCTCTCTCATCTCTCTCTCTCTCGCTCTCTCTCTCTCTCTCTCTCTCTCTCTCTCTCTCTCTGTTTCTTTTATCGTAATTCGAAAAATGAACAAGAAATATATTTCATACTTGTATAGCATTAATTAAATACTTTCAAGTTTTTAATTCAGTCGGTAATGATGAATGTAGGTGCATCTACTAGTGCTCGCAAAATAGTTAAGCAGGACATAGGTATGTAAAATTTAAAAAATGAGAGAGAGAGAGAGAGAGAGAGAGAGAGAGAGAGAGAGAGGACGGAATAGGAAGGGACATTAAAATACCTGGAAATGAAAATCCCTATAATCCAATAATTATAGCCTCAGTGGGTTTGTCTCGAAAACCATTCAAAGGTCTGTCACACAAGTGTAAAGTTGTTTTGAAAATTTGGCAGACATGTCTCCTCATAGCGTATAGTGTTTGCTGATGAATGAGGTTGTGTTGTTTATTGTTAATTATTAACCTCCTATACCCTACATGGTTGGGGGACCCTTTGTGAATGCTGGTTTTGTGTTGGGTAAATATTTTGGAGAGAGGTTGGGAAGGAATCCGTGCGTGCGCTAATTTTCATCACGAAGACATGTTTAAACAATAATAGCCACTTGATTTATGTTTCATTTTTATGACAATTTGTGTGGTTTATGTATGCTCTAATTTTAGTTTAAAAATATTAAAAAAAATTTCATGCACAACAGTTTATATTGCAGGTAATAAATATTATATTAGTTAGTAATAACGAACATGGGTACATCACGTAGGGCAAAGGGATGGGCCCACTTGCCCCTCACCCGGATATGGTCATTTCAGCGAGTGAAAATATGGCTCAGGTTTACTATGTCAACTGAACGACTTAAGGAGGTTACAGATTCTTTAGTAACGAACATTGACCCTCCAAACTGGGTATAAGACTATAAACAAAACGTTGAAATTGGTGAAATTAGGCTATGTATTGGAAGTATATATACATAAATATTAAAGCAATTTTATCATTATTGCATTACTATGACAACTAGAATTCATGGAAACAGTTTATAATAATGGAACGGCGTATGTGTGAAGCCTCCACTAATGTGGCAACGATGATTTTGCCATTCTTAGCATGCAAACATTAAAGGTTACATTTATTTCTGGCATACGATTATTTAAGAAATTCAAAATACTAATAAAGACTGAAATCAATGAAAAGTGCTAGCAAAAACAAAAAAGCAAAAAAAAAAAAACGTAGTCGTTCCTCTATGCACTTTTCCGTATTCGTTCCTCTATGGTTTTCGGCAGCCAGAATGTACGAAAACGTTAGAAACATTTGATTTTTATCTACGTTAGAAATATCTGTAATTTTTCGGGGTAATTTGGTTGCAAAAAAGGGATAATATACATGAATTAAATCAAAATTTTTAAATAACAATGTAAATTTAAACTAAATAACGAGTAAAGTAAACAGTTTAGGGAATAAAACTTTGCAGTTTCGTCGTCTGTCGTCGTCTGCTGTTTGTAATTGTGTTTATGGCGCGCGCGCTTAGAAACCAGGAACAGCAACGGGTTTAAAGTGCAATGTGGAGTGAACTGAGACCAAAATGGTGTATAATAACAATCAAATAAGCACTGTGGAGTTTCAGTTGTGATGGCAGTAAGGATAAAAACCGCCGATTACAAGGTAAGAATGAATTCAGTTCAACCATAAACCCGGGAATAACAAGTTTCATACTTTCACTAATATAGGCAACAAAATGTTGTTTTATTGTGCTGATTACAACTGCAATCTTGAGTAAGATCAATAAACGTTACATACATACGCTAACATTGTTCAAATGAGTGCTGGGAAGGCTGGGGAAAGGGGAAAGATGGTGTCCGTCACTGATGAGAACCGTCCATGAAAAACGTAGCCGCCATATTGGATTTCAAAACTGCCTTGAAAACATATTTTACGAAGAGCTCACATGCTTATTTTAGTTCGTATGGGGCTTTCATATATCACAATATGTTGACGAAACTTCAGTCTTTTAAATGGTATGCTTAGAGTTGCAATTGTATTCATGTTTCACCAATTAAATATCGAGTGAATAAGACCCGTCTACCGTGATGAGGGTTGGCCTGTACTGATGTTTCCCCCTATATTATCCCTTTTTTGCAACCAAATTACCCCGAAAAATTACAGATATTTCTAAAGTAGATAAAATCAAATTTTGTTCATGAAACTTACCTGTCAGATATATATATAGCTGTATTCTCCGACGTCCGACAGAATTTCAAAACTCCCGGCACACGCAGTGGGCGGCCAGGTGGTTAGTACCCATTCCCGCCGCTGGGAGGCGGATATCAGGAATCATTCCCATTTTCTATTCAGATTTTTCTCTGTCGCCGGTCGGTAACAACTGTTTACAGACCTGCCGCCTAGGATTTGAAACTTCTTGTGCTAACTTGAGTATTCTGATTGACTTTTGGTTTTGATTTGGCTTGTTGGCTTGGCATACGTGATAGTGGATTTGATTTGAATTTGGCTTTGACTTTTCTTTGATTACGATGTCTGGATCTAGCGCTGCTAGCTTCAGGGTGTGTAAGGTGCATGAATGTAAGGTGAGGTTGCCGAAAGCTTCGGTAGACCCTCATTCAGTGTGCTCGAAATGTCGTGGTCATGTATGTATGTTGAATGATAGATGCATCGAGTGTGAGCAATTGACTGAAATTGAATGGAAGGCATATGATTCTTACGTGAAAAAGCTTGAGCGTGATAGAATCAGGAGGTCTTCCTCTAGGAGTGCTTCTGTGAGTAGAAGTCAAGGTAGAATTGTAGCTCCATTAAATCCTCCTGTAGATGTAATTCAACCAGATCCTGTTGTATTGCCTCCGAACAATCAGGAAGTGTCTGCAGAAGGAAGCGTATTAGTTACGATCATGGAGTCGATTCGCGCCTTGGAATCTAAAGTGATTGCTCTACAGTCAAATGTGAATTGTGATAAAAGTGTTAGTGCATCTAGTGTAGTGGAAGGGGTGTCAGATCGGTCCCATAATGCCTCTAGGCCTAGGCCCCTGCCGGACTCCCAGGCCTTAGGGAGAGGGCAAGCCGAAAGCCGAAGGAGGGTTACGGGATCATAATGACCGGTCTGACGTCCCTTCGGCAGAAAACTGAGGACGAATCTCAGGCTGCCAGTGTTCGTGCACGGGCACGAATACTTAAAGAGTGCTTCTCTTCTTCCGAGACTTCCTCTCCTCGCCGAGGTTGGGACGCTCGGAAGACCTCTCGAGGGGAGAGCGGCAGGGGCGCAAGTTGTCGCACAGGCCGGGCCGTCCGCTCTTGTCGCCCTCTTAAGAGAGGTTTCAGAGAAGAGGACGCTTCACGTCCTTCTGATCGTTATGTAGATTCGTCACCTGAAGATTTTGAAGCTTTTCCGCCACAGAAAATAAGGAACACAAGGCTTCATCAGGGGAGGACTCTTTCGAGCGTCCAAGTCGCTCTAAGCTTGTTCCTGAGTTGAAGGAAAGGGCATCCCCTCGCCCATCTTCCTCGCACAGGATGAGTCCTTCTCCTGATCGAGAACTTTCCCCTTCAAGGAAAATGCTTTGGGAAATGCAGAGACAGTTAGCCTCCTTTTTTGAGAGAAAGGAGGCAGAAACTAGTCATAGAAGGAAGGATAGGTGGCTGCCTGTTAAGAGAACTAGGCAGTCCCCGGCTCCTACTCCGCGTTTTTCGGCCTTTGAGTCTACTCCTAGTAGCCGACGCATTAGAGAACGTGATTACGTCCCTCATGAAAGGGCGTCTAGGAGAGACGAATTTGACAGAGACGTGAGTTGTCGCACAAGCGGCCAGCGTCTTTGTCAAAAGGCCGAGAACGCTCAAGAATCAAGATCGGAACGTCAAGCTTTGCATGTTGATGATCACGCTCGACGTCTTAAACAACGAAGCGCTTACCAGACTCGAGAAGACGCTTTTCAAGACGCGCGGATCGCTCTCCAAGACGCTCCAACTGACGCTGTTCAGGACGCACGGCGTCCTACACATCATGACGTTCAGCAAGACGCTCCAACTGACGCTGTTCAGGACGCAAGGCGTCCTACATATCATGACGTTCAGCCCAAGACCGCCTCAAGCTGACGCCTGTTCAGGACGCCACTGGCGTTCCTTCAACATCATGAACGCTCAAGCGAAAAGACGCTCTTCAGGACGCACGGCGTTCTTCACATCAGGACGCTCTGCAGGACGCTTCTCAGAACGCACGGCGCCTTGCATATCGGGACGCTTTCCAGGACAATCAACAGTTGAGTCCGAAACGTAAGGATGTTTCTCAGGGTTAAAGTGTCGAAGTCATCGCGATCTTGAAAGGCGCTGATGACCAAGAGAAGGATTCGTCTAGTGATCGCTGCCCTACTGATGAGACGAACCAATGCGTCAGCGTCGTCAGACTATAAGACGTTGACGGATTTACTTAAGAAATTATTCCCAGATAATTTTCAAGCGCCAATTCCTTTCTCTCCACCTTCACAATTTGCTTCATCGAAGGCCAGGAAGGCCCCTGGCTTCGTTAAGATGGCCACTTCGCTCTCCGCGAAGAGAGCGTTTAAGAGAGTCCAGGATTGGATGGATTTCAAGGAAGGTTAAAGGGAAGACTTCTTTTGCACTTCCTCCATCTAGACTGAAAGGGAGAGCCGGGATCTGGTACGAGACAGGAGAAGAAGCAGGATTGAAGGCACCGTCCTCTTCTCAAGGAGATTTCGCCAATTTGGTGGACGCTCCAAGGAGGTCTTATTTGTCATCGGCTAAGGTTTCCTGGACAATGACGGAGACGGATCATCACCTCAAGGGGTTATATAAGACGCTAGAGGTGTTTAACTTTTAGATTGGTTGCCCTCCGGGGCGCTGGATGTACAATCGAGGAGTCAAGACTCAATTTCGCTAGAAGAGCTTTCGAGTGTACTAGCTTGTATGGATAGAGCAGTAAGGGATGGCTCTGATGAGTTAGCATCTCATTTTGCTACAGGTCTGCTTAAAAAGAGAGCTCTCTATTGTCAGCTTTGGACGGCGAAAGCAGTTTCTCCCGCTCAGAAAGCGGAGTTATTATTCGCCCCTTCTCTACGCATTTATTTCCGCAGTCCATGATTAAGGATCTGTCGGTAAATTTGCAAGAAAAAGCAACAAGGGACCTCTTGACTCAATCTTCAAGACGACCTACTCCTCAGGCTTCTACTTCAACAGCTCCAGCACCCAAGAAGAAATTTAAGCCCTTTCGTGGAGCACCTTCCTCTAGAGGTTCCTCGAGAGGAAGGGGGTCCTTCAGAGGTAAGATCTCTTCTACCAAGAAGGGAAAAAAATTGACATTTCTGCCCTTCAGGCACCTGTAGGTGCGAGACTCACCTTATTTGCTCAGGCATGGAGGACGATAGGGGCGGACACTTGGACCCTAGATGTGATCGAGAGAGGATACAAGATCCCTTTCCTCTCTACGCCTCCTTTGAGCACGAAGCCGATAGACCTGTCGCCCGCATACCAGTCAGAGAAGCAACAGATCTTACTCGACCTTCTAGATCAAATGTTGGAAAAGAAGGCCTAGAGGAAGTTCTGATGCTGGATTCCCCAGGCTTCTACAACAGGTTATTCCTGGTTCCGAAGCAGTTCTGGGGATGGAGACCTGTCCTAGACGTCAGCAGACTGAACATTTTTGTAAAGAAAGAAAAATTCAGGATGGAAACTTCTCAGTCTGTGCTAGGAGCCTTGAGACCAGGGGATTGGATGGTGTCATTGGACCTTCAAGACGCTTATTTCCACGTCCCGATCCATCCCCAATCAAGGAAGTTCCTGAGGTTCGTCTTAAAAGGACAGGTCTTCCAGTTCAGGGCTCTGTGCTTCGGTCTGAGTACGGCGCCGATGGTTTTTACTTTCCTCATGCGGAATGTGGCGAAATGGATTCACCTATCGAAAATAAGAGTTCCTCGCTCTACCTGGACGACTGGCTAATCAAGTCGCCTTCGAAGTCAAGGTGCCTGGAGGACCTTCAGACGACATTACAGCTGACGAAGGCCTGGGCCTTATAGTAAATTACGAAAAGTCCCATCTGATCCCCACGCAGTCCATCGTGTATCTGGGGATTCAGATGGATTCAGCGGCTTTTCAAGCTTTTCCATCAAAGGAACGTCAGCAGAGATGCTTAGAGAAAGTGTTAGCCTTCTTAGGGAAAGAAACATGCTCGGCGAAGGAATGGATGAGTCTGCTGGGAACCATTTCTTCGCTGGAGAAGTTTGTTTCCCTGGGGAGGTTGCACCTCAGGCCACTCCAGTTTTTTATGGCAGAAAACTGGAAAGACAAGAATCTAGACTCGACTTTGATATATCAAAAAACGGTCAAGGATCATCTGAAGTGGTGGCAAGATCCGACCAAACTCTCGGAAGGGATGTCCCTCAAGCTTTTGAGCCCCGACCTAGTGTTGTTCTCAGACGCCTCCAGGGTGGGCTGGGGAGCGACACTAGGAAAGGAGGAAGTGTCAGGCCTCTGGAGAGGGGAACAGAGGTCCTGGCACATAAACTTAAAAGAGTTGGAGGCTATTCGGTTGGCTCTTCAGTTCTTCGAAGAACGATTGGTGGAGCCGAGTTGTCCAGATCAACTCGGACAACACTACGGCTCTCGCTTACATAAAAAAGCAGGGGGGGACACACTCTCGGTCACTGTTCGTGATAGCGAGAGACATCCTTCTATGGGCGAAGGCTCGAAACATAGTGATCCTGACAAGGTTCATTTCAGGAATTCAAAATGTTCGAGCGGATCTTTTAAGCCGTCGACATCAGAAGTTTGTCAAGAGCTATGGAAGTTGTGGGGACGGCCGCTAGTCGACCTCTTCGCAACCTCGAAAACGAAGAGGCTTCCGATTTATTGCTCTCCAGTTCTCGACCCGGAAGCAATAGCGGTAGATGCCATCCTATGGGACTGGACGGGGATGGATGTGTACGCCTTTCCCCCGTTCAAACTCTTAGGAGAGGTAATAAGGAAGTTTGCGGCGTCGCCAGGAGCGAGAATGACTCTGATCGCCCCCTTTTGGCCCTCAAGCGATTGGTTCACGGAGGTCATGTCTCTTCTAGTAGACTTCCCGAGAACCCTGCCAGAGAGAGTCGATCTTCTCAAACAGCCCCACTTCGAGAGGTACCACGGAAACCTCTCCGCTCTGAGTCTGACTGCGTTCAGACTATCAAGAAGTTGGCCAGAGCGAGAGGTTTTTCAAAATCAGTGGCAGAGGCTATTGCCAATGCGAGAAGAGCTCCTCTCGAGCAGTTTATCAGTCGAAGTGGACTGTCTTCAGGAGATGGTGTAGGAGGAAAGGTATTTCCTCCTCCACGACCTCTGTGAACCAAATCGCTGAGTTTCTCCTGCATTTGAGAAATGTGGACAAATTAGCAGTGCCCACAATAAAAGGATATAAGAGCATGCTGTCAGCTGTCTTCCGCCACAGAGGATTAGATCTGACAATGATAAAGATCTTCTCACGATCTTTTGAGATCGTTTGAGACAACCAAAGTACTACAACCAAAGGTTCCATCATGGAACCTTGATGTAGTTCTAAGATTCTTGATGTCGGCTCCCTTTGAACCTATGCATGCTGCCTCATTGAGAGACACTACTAGAAAGGCGATTTTTCTAACTGCTCTTGCCACGGCAAAGAGAGTTAGTGAAATTCAAGCAATTAGTAAAGAGGTGGGTTTCAGAGGACACAGTGCAGTGTGCTCCTTGGATCCTAATTTCTTAGCGAAGAATGAGAACCCATCTAACCCCTGGCCAAAAACCTTTGAAATCAAGGGGTTAACAGAGTTCATCGGACAAGAGCCAGAGAGAGTCCTGTGCCCTGTCAGGGCTCTCAAATTTTACATGCAAAAGACCAAAGATTGTCGGGGTCCTTCGGAGAACTTATGGTGTGTTAAGAGACCCGACTTTCCTATGTCGAAGAATGCACTGGCATTCTTTTTTTGCGAAACACCATCACGGAGGCCCATGCAGTCCTGCCTCGGATGGTGATATGAAGCTTTGAAAATAAAAGCCCATGAGTGAGGAGCGGTTGCGACTCAATGGCATTTCGAAAGAATATGGCACTTAATGATATCATTAGCGCTACCTTTTGGCGAAGCAACTGTGTTTGCTTCACATTACCTGCGGGATGTGAAGACGGCATATGAGAACTGCGAGTCGCTTGGACCATACATATCCGCAGAAATGGTGTTGGGGCAGGGCGAGCAGCACAAATACTACCCTATAGAAAAGGGGTAGGTGTGCTTTTTAATTTTGGTGTTGGTTTATGGTTGAAGGGTTGGTTGCTTGAGGCGCCTTCCCTTTCTTTAGCCTAGAAGTTATGGGACTAACTTCGAGAGGTTAGGTCAGGTGGTGGTTTTTTAGCTTCGTTGCCCTCACAGTATGGTCAATATGGTCTAGTCACATTGTGGTCACGCCCCCGTTGACAGATCATCTAGAGCGCACCAACTACACAGGTCACTACCTTGTTGGCAACTCTAGTAAAGCAAAAGCAGACTTCGGTGACAGTAATCAAGAAGTCAGCTATGCTAACAGGTAAGGAATCAAGATGTCAATCATCTGCACTTGAGGTGTTTCCTAAATCCTTCTATTCTGTCCCTTCCCACCTCCAATGGTGGGATTCAGCTATATATATATTGACAGGTAAGTTTCATGAACAAAAATGTTATTGTTATGATACAATAAAGTTTGTTCATACTTACCTGGCAGATATATATATTAAAGTACCCACCCACCTCCCCTCAGGGGACGAAGAAAAATGGGATGATCTGAATAGAAAATGGGAAAGATTCCTGATTCCGCCTCCACGCGGCGGGAATGGGTACTAACCACCTGGCCGCCCACTGCGTGCCTGCCGGGAGTTTTGAAATTCTGTCGGACGTCGGAGAATACAGCTATATATATATCTGCCAGGTAGTATGAACAAACTTTATTGTATCATAACAATAACATGTTTGTAACGTTTTCGTACATCTGGCTGCCGAAAACATAGAGGAACGAATACGGAAAAGTGCAGAGGAACGACTACGTTTTTTTTTTTTTGCTTTTTTGTTTTGCTAGCACTTTTTCTTGATTTCAGTCTTTTATTAGGTATTTTTTGAATTTCTTTAATAACCGTATGCCAGAAATAAATGTAACCGCTTTAATGTTTGCAGGCTTTAATGTTTGCATGCTAAAAGCATCGGCAAAATCATCGCTTGCCAACATTAAAGTGGAGGCTTCTTCCACCATACGCCGTTTCCATTATTATAAACTGTTTCCATGAATTCTAGTTGTCATAGTAATGCAATAATGATAAAATGCTTTAATATTTATGTATATATACGTTTTGTGTGTAGTCTTATACCCAGTTTGAGGGTCAACACATACCGAATGGCAACAGAGAGAGAGAGAGAGAGAGAGAGAGACGAGAGAGAGAGAGAGAGAGAGATAGAGAGAGAGAGAGAGAAAGGAAGGCGGAGGAATGAAGAAGAAAAGGGATGGCGGTGGAGGGGGGGTGGGGAGAGGGTAGGTGGAGCTTTATTCACGTGTTCGTATCCATTTCTGCATAATGGAGTTTTTGTCTCTTGGTACAAGGACAAGTGTCGTTATTCTTTACGATTAGTGATTCACGACTACCCTTATAAATTACGGCACTGGGTGTAATGCACTATAGCAAAATCTCGTTCTGTTACGAGTGTTCGTTACAGAAATAGGTATTGCCCAAAAACGTGCTTGCACTGTCTCTGAAACCCATAGTAGACATGCTGCTTAGTTGTCAATCAAGTTTTTATAACCAAGTATTTTTTTACAAGCTAGCTATTGAATAAATTTGTATTTTTCTCAGTCAAAACATATGCCCCTCAATGCTAACTTTCCTCTTTTAACGACTTTCTGTAACTTTCCTCTTTTAACGACTTTCTGGTCATTGCAAATTCGGCCCCATAATTTCTTATGGTGCGAAAACAGAGAGAGGCCCATGGACGAAAAACGATTGCGTCACACTACGGCGATAATCCAGCAGTAAAACATCTTCATATATCCGAAAAGTAAATAATAAAGATATATGCGCATTACGATTATAACAATTACATGTATAGCTGATAACAATCTGCATGAATAACTGGTAAACTGTTCTGCAATGACAGTTGAGTAAAGCAATTATTTACAATAGGTACGAAAGTCAAGATGTCGTGACGTCATAATACAGAACTTAAAAGAACGTTCTAATTCAGAAAAATAATTACTTAAATTTGAGTCAGAGTCGAGTTACTTTTTCAATAACGAATATTTTCAAATTAATCATCATAAATATGTAAAATATTGATGTTTTACTACTTAGTTTAAAAATTAGCTAAGAGCACGCTTATCGTCATTTCTACCAAAACAGCTGTTTACTCCTGGCTTCTTGTTGGTGAGAAATCGTTTTTTTTCGATTGTTGTGATAAAAGTGCTCCAGCGTCTGTGGGTACAGTGGTGTGCGGATTTATCACAGGAAATGGAAAGTTTGTTGACACAAGCGACTCCGTAAACATTGAGATGGCGTCAATCTTCGAAACATTTTTTAGTTGAAGTAAAAATTTTCTAAAGCGTTTTTGGTGAGATTTCCACTGCCGTGGGCGCCATTTTCAGTACCCTCTGTTGAAATCTTAAAATTTGGCCTTAATTTCTAACTTGGAGAAAATACTTACTTCGAAAGGAGAGTAGAGGTCTTTAGCTCCGTTTCTCACCAACAACAAGTCGCGACTGATGCCCATCTCGGGTGTCAGGACGCGTTATAATGTTCTTTTTCGGAGGGTGGCTAGCGTTGATTATAGGTGGCCTGCTTGGCCTGCTGTGATATTCTACCCTAATAATGAAATATTTTGACTATAGGAAAGGGTCTAGCCTATAGCTTAAGCATATTATAATGTATAGGTTATTGCTGAGGTAACTTGAGAAATCTACCAAAGTAACAGGCTATGAGAAATTTACCATCTTTTGCTTGTTTGAGAAATTACCATTGTGTATATGGACATTCTAAAGTGTAAATATTGGCACATCTGGATTACTCTTCATTATCCTATATACTAGCTGTCTTTCAAACACTGCATAAACAGGTTTTCTCTGTTTTGTTCAGCCTATGCCCAAACTTCTGAGTATAGCATAGGGGAAACAACTGACTGGACTAGCAGATCCAGTTTCAACCGCGTGTGAAGACCACCCTCTGAAAAAGTACTTTAACATGTTCTGACACCAGAGATGGGCAACAGTCACAAGTTGTTGGTGGTGAGAGCAACACCTCAAGGCTCTACTCTCCTTTCGAAGTAAGTATTTTCTCCAAAGTTAGAAATTAAGGTCATATTTGAAGGTTAAACAGGTTAATGAAAGTCTGGCTCTACGCAGTCCACACATACCTCCATGACACTTTCAAAATTTTTACTTTACATCTATGACACTTCCGAAATTTTTACTTACAACTCTGAATATTTAGAAGATTGACGCCATCTCGATGTTTGCGGAATCGCTTGTGTCAATAAACTTCCCATTCCAGGTGCTAAATCCGCACACCACTTGTACCCATAGACGCTGGGGCACTTACTTCCCAAAATCGTAAACAATGACTTCCACCCACGACTTATCCAAGGAAACTACAATTTTTTGGTAGAAGAAGAAGTGTGCACCAGATAATTATTAGAATAAATAGTTAAATGGCAGTGTAAGGTCATGAATTACTAGGTGTTTTTTTTTTTTTTTTTTTTGTGTTTTTTTTTTTTTTTTTTTTTTTTTTTTTTTTTTTTTTTTTTTTTTTTTTTTTTACATATTCATGATTATTAATTTGCAAATATTTGTTGTTGAAAAAGTAACTAGATTCCTGACTCAAATATCGCCAGTTTTGCTGTGAACGGTACCTATGGTGTTCTTCGTGCTCTTCTGTTGTTTATCAGTGTTGCCAATTGGTATATGTTTACCCTCCAAACTGGGTATAAGACCTACACAAAACCAGGGAAATAAGTGAAATTAGTGTATCTATTTGTAGTATATACATATTGTAGCAGTTTTATCATTATTGGATTACTATGACAACTAGAATTCATGGAAACAGTTTGTAAATGCATCAGCGTATGTGTGAAACTCCACTAGATTGGCAACGATGAGTCATTTTGCCATCTGCTTGTATCTACTTTAGAAATATCTGTAATTTTTTGGGGTTAATTTGGTTGCCAAAAAGGGATAATAGACTTGAATTAAATAAACTTTTTGAAGTAACAATAAAGTTAAACTAAATAACGAGTAAAGTAAACAATTAAGGGAATAAAGCTTTGCACCTCATAAACAGTGTACTCGTGAGCGCATAGGAACCAGGAACCGCAAAGTAGTTTAAGTGCAATTTGGAGTGAATTATGACCAAAACATGTATAGTTACAATCAAATAAGCACTGTGGAGTTTCAGTTGTGATGGCAGTGAGGATAAAACCACCAATTACAAGGTAAAAATGAATTTCAGTTCAAACCTTGACCCTGAGAATAAGAAGTTTCATACTTTCACTAATATAGGCAACAAATGTTGTTTTATTGTGCTGATTACAACTGCAATCTTGAATAAAAATCAATAAACGTTACATATATACGCCAACCTTTTTCAAATGAGTGCTGGGAAAGATGGTGGCTCCGCTGCGCTTACGAACGGCACCTCACGTGGGTGTCGCCGTATTGGATTTCAAAACTGCCTTGAAAACATATTTTACAAAGACCTCGCATGCTTATTTTAGTTTGTATGGCGCTTTCATGTATCACATTATGTTGACGAAACTTCATTCTTTTGAATGGTATGCTTAAAGACGTGGTTTGGAAGTCACGTAAAGCCGTTGGGCCCGTTGCTGAATAACCACTGGTTCCATGCAACGTAAAAACACCATACAAACAAAAATTAAAGATTTAATTGTAATCTTGTTTCACCAATTAAATATAGAGTAAATAAGGCTGATCCACGCGATGACGATGGATCCACTGCGGTTTTCCCCCTATTAGCTTGAAAGTGATGATTGAAGTGTGCCAAGTGCCGCTCCATTGGGTTTTTGGTGGCTTAGGACGGTTTAATGCCAGTCACAAGCAGTAAGTTCCTGTGTTATGTAATTCAAATTTAAATGGCTTAATCAGTGATGTCAAGGTGGGTATGGCTGTGGAGTGGTCAGCCAAAGTGGCACCACTTTAAACCTCAGATTTTAGGATTTCAGAGTACATGCTTGCACAATGAAACTGAGGTAGGTTATGGCATAATCACTTTTTAAAATTAAATTCCAATTAAACTTCTTTACGCATTTATACTACCTTTGATTTACAGTGTACACACACGAATTTCAGAGTATGTGCTCATGCAATAAAGGGTAATTCACGGCAATAACTCCACTCGAACTGCAAGGAACATACCCGCGAATATGACAGCCGCTAGAGATAGGGGCGTCAAATATATTTCGCTGTGTTAAGTGCTAGCCCATGGGGGTTAATTATAGTTAACCCTCCAAAAATAAGCAACCCAAATACTATAGGAGACTGTAATTTTCAAAGAAATACCCAACGGAGAGTTATTAGCTAGATCTCCCAAATAAAGTAAAGAAGCTTGGCCCAGTCACTTTGAAAGGAGCACCAAATCCCAGTGTTTAGAATACTGGGATATTTTAGGCCAGCCAGAATCTTTGAATGCCATTGTTATATAATGTAGTAAACAATGTTATTCAAACTCTTGAGGTGTAGAGTGCCCAGGGTGAGGTAGTGGTACTTCTTTGTAACTCAGTCATAAAAATTTGTGTGCACATGGTTGCACATTGAAATGAAGAGGCACAGCACATTAAAAAAAAAAAGCTTTTTTTAAGCATAAATGTTTGGCTGACAAGTGCACCCAAGAATTATAGTGCATATGCTCACACAAAAAAGCAGGAAAGCATGGCCCAATCACTTTGAAAGAGTGCACATAGAGAACTGGTTTTGTACATTGGTTAACAATGATGAGCAGTAGTGCAATTACCTGTTCTGAAATACAGGTACAAAACATATATGCATGCCGTCAAACTTTAATCAAACTTATCAACATTTCTTAGCACTTGGCACATAATTTTTAGATGAATAAGGAGTGACACTCTCTCCCGAAAATTACTTTTAAAGCCTAACTTTAACAGTACAGTGCTACATTACATTATTTACCTGTAACATAAGAGAAAAATAACCATGCATACTTGCAAAAGCAAAGTTTTTCTTGGTCTTAGACACATCTAATAAGTAATGAAATCCTGTAAGTTGGGTCTGTGGAGGTGCCACTGATCCGCTTTGCCGAGGTGCCATTAACTTCGATTCAGCAGGTGAGAAGAAAACAGTGTTTCAAGCCTTGTTTCCCAAAGAGCCGCCTACATTTAGAAGTTGTTACTTGAAGAATACGGGACATACACATTTGTATATATTTAGTATTATTAACCTAGTTAGATTTCCATAAAAGTTTGTCAGTGTTATAGTTCAGATGATCCTTGGCTTAATACGGGGTTAGATTCTTGATGCAAGGTCGGAAATCTTATTTAAAATGTATTGCTTTCTTTATAAGGGTTTTAGTAGATAACATGGTATGGTGTGTGTTAGTACATTGTATTTTTGATTAGTTGAATTTTTCAGTCACAACATGGGTGGCTGCAAATTAAGGATACTTTGGTGTGGTTATGCTATGCATTATAAGCAAGCATAGTTTATTTATTACAGGAACCAGGATCATTTATGAGAGGAACTTCTTACTACAGATCAGGAATTCGCCCCTGGCAAGGACCCCTCCCAAAAATTTACCAGTCATTCCTGGTGTAACATCGAAAGATTCTACCACGGTGCATAGAGAGAATGGGATTATCCCAGAAGAAACCGAAAAACCAGGTGAGTTTTTTTTTTTTTTTTTTTTTTTTTTTTCTCTACCTTCCAGCAACTATTCTATTTATCCAATGTTTTGGTGTTTATCTGCATGGTTAGCCTTGAAAATTGATTTGTAAATACAGATATGAAAAGAAACAGAATACATAATCACATGTGCTTGAATAACATATAAGGAGAGAGAGCAAGGGTGAGGTTACAGTTAGACAGGCAAGCCATGTGCATTTATAGAGCATGTTATTTCTACAAAGAAACAAATTTTGATCCGTCAGGTGGTATTCTGGATGTGGAAAAAATCATGGAAGAGGTATTTTGGTCTTGGGTCTTTTGGTGATAGCTTATTGTAATGTAGAAAGTTTTTTTTTTTTTTTTTTTTTTGTAAGGTAGAAGTGGTCTTTAACCATAAGAGCCAGGGTAAAAAATTGGTATGCAGAACCCCAGGCTGGGGAAACTTTTAGGCCAGTCAATTTGGGCAAATGCACAAGATGTAAGATAAAAAATAAAAAAATTTTCCCTACTTTCTACAAGTTGAAAATTACTATTTACAGCACCAAGTGAGGCCTCTTTTATAACACAGTACATAGTTAATTTTACCTAGTTATGCATGTTTTTTCTAACAAATTTATCTTATTTTGTAAAATTATAATTACAGCTCATACAATATCATAACATAAGAACTAAAATCAGTAACAAATTCTGAATATGTTTGTTGTAAAATATTTGCTTTAATTTATTGAGATCGAAGATGCTGAATTTTTGGATTATGCTTATATTTTCAAATATTTCTGCACTTTTCTTTGCAAAACTACAATTGTAACTGACATACTTTCATAAAAGATAAGAACTAAAGCCAACAGGATTCCCAGAGAGAGAGGCAGTGCATGCTCCCTTCATGTAAAGATCATAACTAACTGTCTCATGAGCTGCCCACTTGCTTTTAGCCAGTCTAAATGTTGCCATTAGTGACTTTGTGAGCTATAGAATTACCACACCAGAAAGTTTCCCTGCCCAATTCCTTGAAATCGGTGTCGGATAGTATTGATTCACAATGAGTTGATCCGTCCTCCACCCAAAACTTGTTATTGCTGCTCATATGAGGGAATCTGTCCAGTAAGGCATAAAAAGTTTGGATGACCTTCATTGAATTAGTAATAATCTTGGATCAAATGCAGTGTGGAAACACTGAACCCACTCTTAGAATAGTTGCCCATGTAGGTTCCTTGTGACTTCAGCATAGCAGTTTATTGGGTAAATTTCATAACTTCACTTGTAAAACAAGTGTATGCTCATATTCAGTTTATTCACTAACTGTTAATGTGCCATTACTCTTGAACCTATTTAAACATTGTATATTTGACAATGGCCTCCTACATGATGTCTTTATTATGTAATAAATAATTGGCACAAACAAACACAGAGAAACAGCCTGCTATGTGCTGTCTATTATGTAGTGAAAGGTAGTTGCATACATATAACATTACAGAGGAGGCAGGTACTTAACCAACTCCTTGGGTCAAGTGACTTCAGCTATGTTAACTTGCATCTTGGAACTTTGATTTTATTAAGGGCAATATGTACTAATGTTACATAAACTGAGAATTATCCCTTAACAAACACAATTAAAAATTGACAAGTAATTCTGGTAACGTTTTAATACAATGAAAGCAGGTTGTTGTATACTGTTGTAATTTGTACTGCTGTTAGAATATGGCTAACCAAATATCTTTTGTTTAGTCTTTGGA
>NC_087212.1:51339196-51344196 GCF_015104395.2 Macrobrachium nipponense
GCGACATCAAACTCACACAGGATTCAAACTAAAGGCTAAACGAGTCACAGTTTACAGAGTCTGCGGCACTACCCAAGCTCCGACAGCAATGGTTATGCGGTTATCATAAGGTAACGCTGCTGATATTCCTATCAGCTAAGTAGCACAACTGAAAGGAGGCCACGTCAAGTTTTTTCCCGCAAACAACCTTTCATCAATGAATGCCGCACAGCGTGGCTTTCAATATGTCGAATCGGTTTAGTATATTTCTTTGTCATGGTAAAATTAAAGCATTTTGCTGAATCTTACGCTTAGTTGTTTTGTGTGAAGGAAATCCTTAATTGAGACAGCAGAGGCACACATATACATATGTCTTTCATAGATGTGTATATATATATATATATATATATATATATATATATATATATATATATATATATATGACCATGTTCATTAAACTAATACATATACAAATATTTACAAAATACTTTACCGAGAATATTGCATAAATATTCATACCTTTATCAATTATAATTCCAAAGGGAATTATTTTTAAATTATTCAGAAGGTGAACGGAATTTCTTTATGTTTATGAGCAGTATTCTTATTTCTGCTCATTGTTTGAGAGCATAATGGACTACGTGTTAATTGGTGGCAAAAACATAGTTGCATCCATATATATATATATACACACACACACATATATACTATATATATATATATATATATATATATATAGATATAGATAATATAATACTTATATATCTATATATATATAATTATATATATATATATATATATATATATATATATAGTATTTTATAATATAAAATAAACGTTAATATATATTTATATAATAATTATATATATATATATTATATATTTATATATATATATATATATATACTTATGGATGCAAGTACGTTTTTTGGCACTAATTAATGTAGTCCATTATGCTCTCAAACAATGAGCAAGAAATACTGCCTCATAAAGAATTCCGTTCAACTTCTGAATAATTTAAAAATAATTCTTTTTGGATGTAAACCAAAGTGAAATTATACTTGATAAAGGTATGATTATTCATGCAATATTCTCTGTAAAGTCTTTTGTAAATATGTGTATATGTATTTATCTGATGAACATGGTTTATAACGGGAATAAAGGATTCAATTCAATATTCCCAAGGTAAAGTGAATGAGATATTATGGGGGTATTTGTGTCCCAGATTTGGGATAATATATATGTATATAAACACACACATATATATACAGCCATCCACCAATAATCTATTTTTCCGAATAGGGGGTGGTTTTAGAATAAAGACAAGACCAGTCACTGCCACATAGGTACATCCCTGAACTATAGAGGTAAGAAAGGAACAGGGCGTCAAACGATATTCATCGTCATTTTAACTTGTCTACAGACAAACACTTGAGATAACTACGATCACCAACCCTCAGATAACACAGGACACAATTACTGGGCCAAGGACGAAGTCCAAAGCAGCAACGGAGGGCAAGCGAGAACTCGGATTAAAATCCTAGACTTAGGCATCAAGTTGCACCCTGGGAGTTGGTTTGTCGAAGGATTAAAGACGTCCAATTAAAGGGGTGGGAGTTAAAACGTTCGTCGCGGAGAGAAAGACTGTACTTGATGATTGTACTATTAATAGATATACGGCAACCTCTAAGAATATAGACAGAATTTGTATTCATAATAGTCCACATGTGAATGCATATAAGTACACAAATATGTGTGTGAGAGAGAGCGCGAGAATTAGTTATCGTTATGAACATCAATGAACCTCTGAGAGAGAGAGAGAGAGAGAGAGAGAGAGAGAGAGAGAGAGAGAGAGAGAGAGAGAGAGAGAGAGAATTAGTTATCGTTATCTTTATGTACAGCAATGAGCCTCAAAGATACATAAACAATGAGAGGTGAAATCTTTCCATTTTGGTCCCACGGCACTACCAAAAAAGAAAAAAAAACCTTCGGCCATTCACATCTCACGTTTCATTTCTCGTGACACAAAATCGTAGATACAGAAAGAGATACAAAGTGCTACAGGGAGACACAACTATGTACTTACATAAGACAAATAAGCTGAGATAAAGCAGAATGAATTCTAAATTTCAAATATCTGGCAAAATATAATTAAAGATATAACAAAGAAAATTAAACACAATGTATGTTAGGATGCATACTCCGAAAGCGCTATAGTACTAATTTTACTTCATAAGCCTAACCCTTATGTCCGAAAACAACGCACGAACCTGATTATTTGGCCCCAAACTAACTTCTCTTGTTCAATTCCTAAAAAAACTTGAAAGTCAGCCATTTATGAAATTTGGAAAAACATTTTAAACGTTAGTGTCCTTTTGTTTACTGAGATAGTGCCCATACCGCCACCTCTTCGTGCCGTTAGCCACGAGCAACGAAATCCCTGCATAACTGAAGCGTCGAGAGTGGATGCATGGCATTATCTGACGCGGCACTGAGGCCAAAAGGTGCACTCAGTGCCATTGGTGTCTGAGCATTATGATGCCGGCCTTTTGGCAACTCAGGTACTCAAGGTTCAAGTGTGAATAACAAAATGTTGCTTTATCATTCGGTCAATACATTCCTGAAGGTGAACATGACTTGGAGTAATAATGTCCTTTCTCAATCACGTCCCCTGCACTACCGAGCCCTTTTACCCAGGATTAACCTAATCCCCATCGGCCATTGGTGGTCATGATATTCAACACATGACTAGTTTCCTCTCCTAACTAGGTCTCTTAGGAAACTTATGCAAAATTAACCAAATCTGACAGAGAAGTAAATCATAATTATTATTACTGTAGAATCGAATAGTCACATCAATGTGATACATATACTCTTAATGTTAAACCACAAAGAACTTTCAACTTCCAATTTCTTGACATTTTTTCACTAACGTGAGCACTGAATACCAACGAAAGAAAAATTAATGAAGTAACTTGTCTTTCAATGTAAGTTGAGAGTGGCGTCTCGACATTGTTGTTATTGTTGTTGAGCCCTTGTTCAAGAAAACATGGAATATGCTTCCCTATTTTCCGCTATTATAGGTTAATGATCTACTGCCGCTGTACTGGAAATTCATAACATAAAACCATTCACCGCGTATCTATAACGTACATAAATATACATATGCTTAGCAAATGAAAAAATCAGCGAACGTGCAACACACACACACACACACACACACACACACATATATAATATATATATATATATATATATATATATAATATATATATATATATATATATATATATATATATATATACTCTACACGTATTAGCCAATGAAAGTACAAAGAGGGGCATTGAAGTCAAAGTTGTATCCTCCGAGTAGACTACTTGAAGCCCCGCTGAGGCGGTATGTGTTGGAGCGATTAACTTCTCTGGATGGCGACGGAGTCATTACAGAGTCAGCTGTTCGCAGATAAAGAGAAGCAGGACAGCGCAACGAGACAGGGATGACGAAAGCTCGCTTTCTGCTAATGTGGTCATGACGCCGGAGATGAGTAGGCATGTGAACGTCGTGATGCTACTCCTTTTACTGGGATTGTATACAGTTGACTTTTAATGCCTGCACTCTGATTATACTTCATTTGCCTTTTTATTAATTATGATTAGTAGACTGAAACAGCATCAAATATTGCGTACCTCTTTCTAAACAGTTCTACGAAAGAAATAAATACGAATGCGATATTTTTAGCTCACGCCTAACCAATGCAGAACGCGTCAAACGCGTGACCAACGCTAAACACACACATGTAAACACATGAAAATGAACACATGCAGTATCCTCCCACACACGTGAACATAAAGATTAAGGTAACTACTTTGCATCTGGGCATTGCGGAATATACGGAGTAAAAACGCACAACCAATTGCAAATTGAATATATATCAATTAACATTTTTGTTTATATAACGTTTTTACCTAGTGACATTTCGGTCAATCCCAAATATTTCAAATACTCAGATTGCCTTGGAAACTTGAAGAAAACTAGAGTAACCACGCGGGATACGTTGACTGAAATTTACGTAACTATAGATATGGTATTAAATCAGCCAGTCGTAAATGAAACCGTTAAACGTCCATAAAAGGTGGAATGGGGACAGCAATTCCTGAACTGCCTCAAAGTTAAGCAAGCCATACACATAAAGGAATAACACGCTGATTTTACCGAGATTGGAATGAACCGGCCAATCTGTATCATTTATGGGGCGGGGTGGGTAAAAATGACAAAACCGGATAAGTTAGTCTAGCCAGACTGGCATTATCCCCCGCCAGTTTGTGGTGTGTGGGGATGGACTAGCAGGACGACTGGGTTGACCCACCTATTTTGACAGTATTTTATTGCTTACCTTTCAGTAGTCTGCAGTTTTGCACCCCGTGGTAGTAGTCTGCAGTTTTGCCGAGAACTCTAATTGCCAAGCCAAGCTAAGCCAAGGCAAGTCATGCCATGCCAAGCACTCTAAAAGCCAAGCCAAGCCAAGCCAAGCACAACCATGACATACCAAGCACTCTAAAAGATAAGCCAAGCCAAGCCAAGCCACGCCACGCCATACCAAGCACTCTAAAAGGCAATCAAAGCCAAACCATGCCATACCAAGCACTCTAAAAGCCAAACCTGGCCAAGCCAAGCCATGATATGCCAAGAACTCTAAAAGCCAAGCCAAACCAACCCAAGCCATGATATGCCAAGAACTCTAAAAGCCAAGCCAAACCAAGCCAAGCCATGCCAACCCAAACCATGCCATGACAAACACTCTAAAAGCCAAGCCAAGTCAAGCCAAGCCCAACCATGCCATGCCAAGCGCTCTTAAAGATAAACCAAGCCAAGCACTCTAAAAGGCAACCAAAGTCAAACCATGTCATGCCAAGCACTTTAAAACGCAAGCAAAGCAAAGCCAAGCCAAGCCATGCCAAGAACTCTAAAAGCCAAGCCAAGCCAAGGTATGCAATGCCAAGCACTCTAAAAGCCAAGCCAAG
>NC_087212.1:51346696-51371696 GCF_015104395.2 Macrobrachium nipponense
GATTGTGCTTGTGATAGAAGAAAGGTAGGGTTTGTTGAATAAGTACAAATTGAATAAGTATCAACTGTGTTACCAAGGGCAAGACTGAATCTGGCAGCGACCAAGGCGTAATAATAGTGTATGCTGTCTAACAATGGAAAAGACTGAAACTGAAACAGTATATTTATTGGAGAGCATAAATTTGTGACCGGCTAAATTTGGAGATGTGAAAGGGTAGGTTTGCTAGGTGATCCAAATGTCGTGATAGGTGACAGAGTTAGAGATGGCACTCTTGGTATGAAAGTTGTTCTTGGGCTAAATAAGAATTGAAAGATTCTTGTCGAAATGTATTTGGAAAGGAATTTGACTCATGGAAATAAAGTCTTCAAATGAAAGTGTTCATAATCAAATTAGGAGAAAAAATATTAGAAAAAAAAGTTTGAATTTGGGAGGATATTGTTGAAAAAGAGCTTGTAAGGTTAAGCTCTAGTACGTAGCAGATGGGACGAACAAGCTGACGGATGCAATAGTGAAAAATGGTGAGACAGGCAATATATTTCATCCTTATTTGATTGGTAAAAGAGGACGAAAATGTGGCTGTGAATATATATAATCACTAAATGTAAGTTTAATAAGTGAGAAGTGCATATAAGGAGAAAATGGATGTACTGATAAGATGGTAGAATTACGGAATACACTGGTGAGCAGTGCAATAGAATAATGTACTTAAATTTCAGTTATATGACAGAAGAGAAGAGAGTCTGGAGGTTGATTAGGTTAGCAGTCCCGAAGAAGTTCCGAGAGAAAAAGAAGGGGTGGAATGAAATATTAGGGAGAAGGTGAGCGAAAACTTTATGGAGAACAAAAACTGTTCTATAAAGAAGCAAATGCCGAGAGAAATGCTAATGAACAAATATTTCTTTGATAAAAAGGACAATGGAAAAATGCTGTCTGAAGCGAATGTAGTCTTGGTTCTATGGGGTGGAAAACTTGAAGATCTATTGAACGTTGAAGAGAAATAAAAGGCAACTCTGCATGCTGCAAGAGTGGAAAGGGTTCGTAAATGTTTCTAGCTTTTAGAAGTGAATGCAGAGAACATGGAGGACAACTAAGAGGTTAAAGAACACAGGGCTTTGCTGTAAGTTGTCCAGATGAAGTTAAGTTTCCACAAGAACCTTTGTATAAAGGCAATGGTAATAGAAGATACTCTAAGAATTGTAGGTCCTGACTTTGCTGAGCATATCAAGGAATGTATTGTATGATTTTGACTGAAAAGTCAGCCAGATGACAGAAAGACTAATAGGCGGAGAACAATGTAAATTTAAACAAGGTAGAGGTATATGAAATAAGTGATTGATTCTGTAAAAGTTATGAGAGAAGTTTAAGAGTCAAAAGCTGAATGGGGAATACAGGGACTTATGTAAATCTTATGACATGATGAATTGTGGAGGGTGCTGAGGATGCATGGCATACACAATAAGTTGTTGGGAGCAATGACATCTTTTTCTGATGGATATGAAGTTTGTATGACAATGGGTGGACATAAGAGTAACTAGTTTGATGGGAATATGAAGTCTGAACAAAGTGTGTTAAGTCTCCTTGGCTGTTCATTATCTTTATGGATCGAGTCATGCGGCAAGTCTGAGAGCGGACTGCAGATGTAACTGCGTCATAGAAAATTAACCGTGAATGGAGAATGGAATGATTTGCAGATGATCCAGTATTGATTGTAGACAGTAAGCATAAACTGGCAGAAGAGTTAGAAAATGTTTGTAAGTTGGCAAAGTTCAGAGAAAACGTGAGGTAGAGTATAAGAGTAAATTCTAAAGAGATGCTGGAAGAACACAAGTGCGCCGTGTATGTAAGTATTTAGGAGTAATATAACTGATGACGGTAGGGTGAGGGAAAAGGTGCATGCAAAATATTGGGAAAAGACTTCGAGTACATGGAACCCAAAGTGAAAATGTATGAAGCAGTGCTGAGCCAACTCTCCTTCATGGAATTGAAGTGATGAAGGCGATAAGCATTAAGGGGAAAAAAGTTTGAAGCCATGAAAATGGACTGTTCATACAGTATTTGTGGTTTTAAGTTTTAAATAATGAAATAAGTATAAAATTCGGAATTTTCAGGATGAAAGGAAGAGATAGACGCAGTATGCTAAGGGGTTTAACGTGTTGCTGATAAGTATTCTTTGTATTTTTGATACACACACACACACCACACACACACACACATATATATATATATATATATATATATATATATATACACACATGTATGTACATATGTGTATATATCTGATATATTAATAGTATACATATATGTATACATACTATACATACAATATATATATATATATATATATATATATATATATATATATATATATATATATATATATATAAAGACAAAAACGAAAGGTACTCAGTTTCACTTTCCTTCCTGGATTTTGTCTCTATTTATATATTCTTCACGTTCCATATTTTCGTGATTCAGTTTTATATATATATATATACACACAAATATAATATATATATATATATATATATATATATATATATATATATATATATAGATATATATATAAAATATAATATATACAGCGCTAATAACAGTTGTTAATAGACTCGTGTACCCTATATTACGAACTTTCAAGTGTTCATCATCGCGGAAGAACCTTCACGCAAGATTGAAACATATGAGAACTGATGGCGTTCAAGGCACAAGCAGGCCTCATCATGAAGGCCGAAGATCCTGGACAAGAGGACGGGGCCAAGTAGCTTTGTAGTGTACGATTCGAATCTTGACCAAAGGTCGATGGCCTCTTAAGCGTCGGTGACAATAAGAGTCCGCGTGGATCACTTCCCACGAACTCTTACACCTGGATATCAAGAGAAGATCAACGCCATTAATATTTATCTCTCTGGAATGTGTCGGGTATGACGCATTTTCCCAGTACAACATATGTTTCTAGTGTAAAATGTTCTGTTAAATAACCGCTTGTTGACTCATACATTGAAACATGCATACTTTAATATATTATTTATGCATTAACTTTGATATGGACATGGAAATGTGGCAATAAAAATATTTTTAAATGAAACCTACTTCCACCCACCCATCTGTTGAACCGCGTGGCGAGCACGTAAACAAAGCAACAAATGTTTCTGAGTCAGAGGCCACTATACATGTGTGCTATGATGTACACGTGTTCATGAATCATCGGCAGCCTCTATTCATAAATGACTGAACACCTGGTATCAGGTCATAATCACCAACACGTCAGGGAAACGGTGAAATGAAGCAATTTTGGGAAACCATATGGGCTTGCAAATAACAGTTTCTGTGCGCCTTTTCTCTCCGCGTTGACATAATATACGCGCTTTTCGTAGATGAGGAAGATCATAGATAGCAAACTGTACTGATAAATTGGTCTGCTTTCCAGCATCAAAGAACATGGCATTTAGGAAGCGGATGCGAAGTGCGGATGACGCAATACTTTTTTTTTTCTTTTTGTGGTGGGTGGGTGAATGTTGATGCGCTGCTGAAGCGGATTATCCGTATACTACGTCTTGTAATTCTTTACTTAAATAAATAACAAGATGTGCGACGGTGACTTTCGTAGATGCCACGCAAATTTTTAGTACTTAATAAAGAATACTACCGTGCAGCTTCAACCTAAAAAATCCTTTGTGGTAAGAAATGAGTGGAAATTATAGTGTCGCAACAAATATGCAGAACCATTTGCACTCTGTTGTGCACGCCTCAAAAATGCACTGATTATTTTTTCACTAAAAATTTGAAGTACAGTTATGTATGCATGTATGTATATATATATATATATATATATATATATATATATATATATAATATATTATACATATATATATATATACATATATATATATACATATATATATATATATACTATATATATATATATATATATATATATATATATAAAGGCATAATAGACATACGCACACTCACATTGATAGAGAAAACTCCCATAATTATATATATATATATATATATATATATATATATATATATATATATATATATATATAAAATTATGGGAGTTTTCTCTATCTATGTGAGTGTGAGTATGTCTGTTATGCCTTTATTTTCACTTTAAGCGTTTATAATGAAAGCTTTGATTCTTTGATTTACTGGCATAAGAAAGATTGAACTCGTTTTGATGTTATCATACAATCATGCCGGGGGTAAATATTGCTCTCTCTCTCTCTCTCTCTCTCTCTCTCTTTGTGTGTGTGTGTTCAGAATAAAAAGGGAACTGGCAAACAGAATGTCTTTATAACCTTTTTTCTACAATTAGTGACAATTCAATATTAGACTTTTTTTCAATTCAGGAGGATAAAAAAACAGAGTTCAAAATCAAATCAAGTAACGAAGCTTCGAAACAGTTCTAAAAAATAAAATAAAAAAAAAAGAAACAACGAGGCATAGAAACAGCTTCGGCCGGAACAAAGTGGCCTAAGCCTAACAGTTTAGAGCATTCTCTTCTGACGTACAATCGAGAAAGATTCATATTTCTTCCTTGGTACTATATTTCCTTCTTGTCAGTATTTCGCAACATTTGATGCTTAAAAACTCTGAGATGAGGATGATGATGATAATCTAATCACTCCGTAATGAATTAAATTAACATGCGGTTAGAAGAGAAATCTCTAAGAAAAGGTAAACAAAAAAGTTACGCTGAGCTGAGGGACTACGTGTGGTATCCAACGTTTATTCTCGCCCTCAGTACACCTCGGTAAGTAGGTCTCCTTGACGGTGGGGAATATATATTTTTTTCTTTCTTTCTTTTAACCATCCTCTTACGATTTTAAGTCAAAACCCTGTCAGGAGAGCCTGAATGCATCCGTTTCCACAATATAAATATTTTTCACGCAATGAAAAGACTCATCTGAATGGACACAAAGACGAGAAACAAACACGGCAAGGGTGCTGTCATGTGGAGTACAGACAGACCGAATAGCGAGATGACCGACAGGCGACAAGACCAAGGCGTCCCCAGGAGGTTGGGCAGGAGGGCTGCTGCAGTTCTGAGTATTCAAGGATGAACCTCAGCGCTGATCAGCCCCGACAAAAACATCTCGGCAACCCTGAGAATCAATTACATACAGACACGCATATCTTTTCGGAACTGTACTCACAGAGAAATAAACAAGCGCTGTGTGTGTGTGTGTGTGTGAGAGGAGAGAAGAGAGAGAGAGAGAGAGAGAGAGTGAAAGGGAATCATTCAACCCTGTAACATGGGAGACACGAACCCGACTGTTGTGACCTTCAACGTCCTTCTGTGGTACGTTTCTTCTCGGAGCTTTCGTATAAACAAATATCGCAGAACAGTTCATTTTTTTTTGTGATGCCATGAAAGGGAGCTGGTGGTTGTCTTGGTCTATGTCATTATTTCACAGAAGCCTCTCTCTCCCTCTCTCTCTCTCTCTCTCTCTCTCTCCCCTCTCTCTCTCTCTCGCTTTGCGCTTTGGGTAACTACTTGAAAGGCACGCATAATCATTTTCAATAACCAATGCAAAACAAAAATATGACAAACCGAATACACACAGGACACTGCCTCGATGAGGTAATTCCCCACCTCTGATGAGGCGTGACCATTTTACAACCTCTCTCTCTCTCTCTCTCTCTCTCTCTCTCTCTCTCTCTCTCTATTTTACCTCGCTCTTGTACCTCGTATGCTATATAAAAGCCACTTCTGATATACATATACCCCGTAGGGGTGTAGCGCCGTCAGTGCACCTCATGCGGTGCACTGTAGGCATTACTTAAGGTTCAGTGCAGCGTGCAATTAACTGTACCGCTTTTCATACTCTTTCATCTTACTTTCCATCCTCTCCTAACAATTGATTCATAGTGCAGCTGCGAGGTTTTTCTCCTGCTACACCTTTCAAAGCATTTACTTTCAATTTCCGTTTCAGCGCTGAATGACCTCATAGGTCCCAGTGCTTGGCCTGTGGCCTAAATTCTATATTCTATTCAACTGATATGAATATTTCCAATAATGAACGCCAAAATTGCAGTTATTCCAGACACGAAATGGACTCGTCGAGGCAATTTCCCACCGCTAGAATGGTAGAACCATTTCATACGTAGTTGTCTCTTTCGTTAACATAAATCAATCTGTTCCACTTTGCCGCCCTGAACCCGTGATTCCGTGACCTTAACCCTTTCTCAAGACTGGAGCCTAACTAACAGGTAAACAAGAACAACACCGGCAAGATATGAAACTGAGATCCTGCTTCTATTCCTCGTTAGAACAGCGGTTAGTTTTCCCACGCCGACGGCAGTACATGAATCATGTCACATTTTCCGTCGGTATCATTAACCGATAAGGGTTAGCATCCGACTCTGAAACCTGACATTTAACAGGTGTTTTTGGCAGGACGGTGCGGAGCTGCAAATCCAACTCAAACAGGATCTCGTTGAGGCTACTTATCGCTCTTGATAATCCTCTGAATAATACTCTGAATGTTCGTGGGATTATTCAAAGGCAATACTGTTGTGAACACTGACTGGGATGTCCACTACCTACTTTTAAGCGTTTGCTTTCTAATACTATTTAAAACATACAACAAAGTACTAGTTTGTCCATTCACAACATTTAAAATACTCAGAATATTCAGACTGGTTTCCCTCCCCCCAAACCAGAGTACATCCTGAAATGTTCATAAAAAACAATGCCCAGTCTATCATGGCAGTCACATGCCCATTGATGGCGAGGGGCGAAACATGACGTACAAGATGGAAGAAAGAGTAGCAGAGTCCGCTCACTTATTTGCATGCGATAGTGTCTGTGTCATCGGCAAGGTGAAACAGTTGGCTGGACTGTGTGTGTGTGTGTGTGTGTGTGTGTGAGATGAGAGAGAGAGAGAGAGAGAGAGAGAAGAGAGATAGAGAGAGAAGAGAGAGAGAGTAGCGCGAGAGAGAGAGAGAGAGAGAGAGAGAGAGAGATGAGAAGCACGTACCATCTTTCCACAGAAGAAAGACCCAGACACGTTGGAATAATTAAGACCCAAGAATTGAGGTAACATAATCATAGAATAAGAAACAAAATCCCATGCAGTCGCACCTATGATGACGAACGTTAATTTAAGTTTGATCATAATTACGGCCACTACAATTTCACCTTTATTTTAAAAGTAAGGATATTAAAATCAAATGAATTGCACTTTCATGGATGTTAAATAATACAGCCTAAACTGAATTTTGATATATTGTTAGAAATGAACTTAAATATTATATCAAGATTTGATATGCAAGCAAAATGTTTGATTTTATTTGTACTAGCGAGTATGTTACACGATACTGCATACATGTTTCTCTGCTTGTGATGTCTACTGAAGCCTTCTTGTAAGTAACTTTCAGTATTCAGCAGCGTACCTCCTTCCCCGTCAACATTTGTGTCCCCTTTCCTTTATACTAGACATTAGGCTTATTTTTTGCATGCCATATACATAAAACGTAAGATTTCCATAAAAAAAAAGGGTAGGCTTCACGAGCCTCGACTACATATGCTATCCGAAGAAATCTGGACACCTCCCCCCAGAGAAAACGAAAGTCATATGACATTATCATTAGTATATCTCAGAACCGCATTGTTTGTACTGTTTTGCTCACCTGGCATTTATCATTTTCTTTTTGACAACTTTTGTGAGGAAATCTCGAGAATTACGCTCAGAATCAAACGCAAAACTTCCAAAGCGAAGAAAAACAGCTGAGGCTCTCACGACCTGTTGGTATGCCTGAACCTAGCACATGTGCACTCTGTTATGTTTGGTTTGTGCTCTGCATTACGAATAGCGAATGAGTCATATGAGAGAGAGAGAGAGAGAGAGAGAGAGAGAGAGAGAGAGAGAGAGAGAGAGAGAGAGAGAGAGAGAGAGAGAGAGAGAGAGAGAAATTCTACAAAATTATATGAATTCATGTTAAGTGCACAAGTTCAAAAAGAATACAAGAAATCGCGCTGTACAAATCCCTCACACAAGACGGCCGCAGAAGCTATTATATTCAATAACAACGAAAAGCCAGTAAAAGTGGCCTTTCTTATTGTCCTTTCCCTTCCATCCGTCCCACACGGCAGGAGTCAGTGCGTCAGCGGTTTCGCAAGCGTTGTTTGTGTGTGTGTACGTGCTGAGTTGAGAGGATTTACAACTTGTGGAAAATGCCGGCAACAGATTCAAGATCTGCAGACAATGGGCTTGGGACTGACGCCTTTATGCAAGACAATAAAGTAAGACACAGCAGTAAGACTACAGAAAGGTCAGCAGTTTCTGATCTCGACAAGGAAAACGAAAACAAAATGAAGAAAAAAGAAGAAACGACACTCACAATCACAAAGACGAAAACTTCTTTCTCCTCAAGACAAAATACATTTTCATTTTCCCTTCTCACGATAACCTCTGACAGTATCCTTTTAATCAAGGTAGTTCTGGAATAGTTGTTTTTATTTTCTTTGTAAACGACACCATAGAAAGAAGTTTCTTCATGTTGTTTTTCCTTTCTTGGAAAAGACGAGCTGGCGGTATTTGAACAGCATTACTTGCGAAAAAGGTATGACGCATTTTACGGCGAATCCTGCTTTTCATATATATATGATAATAATTATAGTTATTATGATATAATATATATATATGAATATACATTAAATATTATAATAAATATATTACAATATATATATAATATAATATATAGATATTATATATATTAATTATATATATAATATATAAATATATATATATAATATATTATATATATATAATAGGTGTGTGTGTGCTTTATATACGTAGAATTACTAAATAATACAGTACGTCGAGATCTAAACATATTATGAATTGGATTTTAGGCTAAGTAGCAACCGACAAAGTCTTTGCAATAAAGCCTGAATCATAAACCTGTGTTTAAAAGACCAGAGTGACGAGTGCCTGTCGTCTGCAACCACTTTTCCTGAGCTGGTCATTCGAGTGACCAGCAACCCACTTACAAGTGGGTAAACTATTATGCTTAGATCGTAAGATTGAACGTTGAATGCTTCGCCACAGACATGCTACCCACCATGCACACACACACACACACACACACACACACATTATATATATATATATATATATATATATATACACATATACATTATAATATATATAATATATATATCACACACACACACACACACACACACACATATATATATCATATTATATATCTATATATAAAAAAAATATACATCACACACCACACACTCACACACACACACAACCATATATATATATATATTATATATATATATATATATATGTGTGTGTGTGTGTGTGTGTGTGTGTGTGTGTGTGTACAACGCGAAGTAACTACATCACTATACTCTGATTTTTTCTATCTGACCATCCGCCTGTGGTGTTTTCGCATAATAACACTGCGTCCCAGGCTGTAAATAGTTACGCTTGTGTAAGTTTTAGGTAAATAAAAGAATATCTGGGTGTACATTTACAACTGAAAAGTGTTTTAATAATGTACTGTATGCGAATTACACTGTTAAGATTCGAAATAGGATATTATTTAAAGCCCGGGAAGCAGTGTTACCATGCGCAAACATCATAGGCAGATGGACAGATGGAAAAAAAAACAGAGTATAGTAAGATGTATTACCAGAAAATACACATAAAAGCAGTAAACAATCAGAAGCTGAACGAGTGAGGACAAGGTTTATCCAGCAATTTGGATCTCTTAACCTAAAATGAGTAGAGACTTCTGAAATATCCAGAAATGAGTAGAGACTTCTGAAATATCCACAGTATTGTTCTGCACCCGTGGTGATACATCCCGGAGAAGCTTATGAGACTAATCATATTCTCCCTTTCATTCTCCACTAGGAAGATTTACATTATTCCATCTTTAGGACTCTTGTAGCATTAACAATATTAAGCTCGTGTACTCTCCTGTCCAATATTCTCAAGATTATTTTAAACATAGGTCATCCGAAACGGTCTTCCACTCAAAATCAAGATACAGAATTTCTCAGTGATGAACGGTTCGTCACATTACAGTCTGCAGAAGCTCTCTATGATCGAAACTGAATTCCCGACTAAAGTCCCAAACACAGGATGAAATGGATTACGAAGATCAGTATATCTTAGATCGTTTCTTTTACTCTCATACACAGACCTAGCAACCTCATCCCTACATCCTAGCTAAGAAACTGGGTTATGCCACTTTGGGATCATTACAAAATCAGGTTTTTAAACAAAATTTCACGCTTGACTGTTTACTTTCAGGAATGCCTGATGATACGTAAGACTACGAGGGTTGTCAGAGGTTATTGATCCACATTCGAGTACACGATGTCCTTAACAAACTTGTTTTGCTCTTCTTGCGCAACTTTTTAACTTTTGTCTTGTAGTCGTTAACTACACAGTAATTGTACAGAATCGCTTCAAATTAGCCGTGCATTCCTCCATGTTTATATCCTTATTTTGGCTTAGTGAACAGTAAACTTGAATGTTCGCATATATAAGCTAAACAAGCGTTGCTTTCATGATTATGTTCGCTGAAAAGTTATTCCTTAGAAAAGGAAACGGCTTCGGTAAATAACTGTCCAACAAGCTACCTATCTCCCTCTTCTGCATGATCTGAGAAGGATCTTCTGCATGATCTGCAGGATCAGAGAATGGCCACTTCATGATATCAATCCAACTTCGCATGGCTAGGATAGTACCGCTACGTAGCCACTGCTTGATCCTGAATCCTCAGTCCACTTCGTCACTTTACCTCTTTTGGAATTCATCCGTCCTCTGCTAAATCTAACTATTCCAGACTGAAACTACTAATGATCAGTCCGTTTTTTGCTCCTGTACCTTCTCAGTAAAACAATATATTTATTTAGTAAAGCGCACTGTGTATCTACATAGTCACTTTTAGTATGTAACTGCGATATGCTATGGGTAATAAACTCAAGGGTACGATTGCTATCGTCAGCATGGGCCAACCTCTCTCACCTCTGAGTCCTACATAAGCTTGTCCAACAAGAACTGGTCCCTTAGTCCGAACTTTGGAACTGTACGTAACGTCACTTAATAAAGTCTTGTCGTCTGAACTTTCCTTTAAATTACCGTCAATTGACAGTATAGAAACACTAATTAAACTGTAGAATACAATATTCTATATTATTGCTGGAATGCCATATGACCGAAAACCTTCCATAATATATTGGCCTGTGGACGCTGTTATTTTTAAATTTTATTTTAAAATTTAAAACTTGCTAGCAAGAAATATAATTGCTTGCAAATGTTAATATTTACGGGTATTACGGTAGAGGAATTCCAAATGTTGTCCTCTTTTGCTAATTCAAAATAAGTCCTCACATTACCTAAAATATAAGACAATCTCTGCACCCATCAGTGACAGAGGACCGTCATCTCCTTATTTCCTAAATACGGCCTCTTTCGTTTAAGGTTAAGCTCCCCCCTTCTTTATCTTTGCTTCTTTTTCTTGTTTTCTTCGGGACTAGGCTAGAAAAGGGCTTTCAGTTCCCCAAGCTCTTGGTCTGCGCAAAGAAAAAATGAGAGAGATGGATTGAGCACTCTCCCCTAGGCTTTCGAAAACAAAAACTTTTAATTACCGAATTCCACTTGAATGTATGGAGCAAAATGTCTATTGATACAAATTTGTCCGATAAAGGTACAAGTATGGAGGCCTTATTTTGTTGGTTAATCGACATTTTCTAGTATTTTTTTTTAATTTGTCAGATAACAGGATAGAGTTATGAATGATAACATAAGAGCAATGACGGAAGTTTCATTTATGTAGATGAGGCAATGATGAAAGGGAAATGATGAATAGCGAGTGATAGTGTCAGCTGGGCTCATGTAAGCAAGAGACGAACCGAAGGACCGAGACCCACTTGGATGAGGATGATGAGTAGAAAAATTGGGGGTGAATGGGGATTTGAGGACGATATAGCACAGGGAAGAAATGAGTGGCGGCGTTTCACAGACGCCCTTTGCGTCACAAGGCTTTGATGATGATGATAAAGATGATTTATCCAATTTTTCATATCCAGTAATGAAGCTTTTTTTCCATCTTTCTACATCTTCCTGGTATGACGCAGCTCTCCTTTCATTCAGCTTGCTGCTCACTTCCAGGACGCCGAGAATTCTAAAAGGCAGTCATTGCAGGGAGTCAAGAATTATAAAAGGCAGTCTTTATAGGAAGTCAAGAATTCTGAAAGCAGCCTTTACAGGAAGTCAAGAATTCTGAAGGCAGTGTTTGTATGAAGTGAAGAATTCTAAAAGACAGTCTTTGTAGGATGTCAAGAATTCTAAAAGGCAGTCTCTGTAGGATGTCAAGAATTCTAAAAGAATTCTAACGGGCAGTTGTTGCAGGGAGTCAAGAATTCTAAAAGGCAGTCGTTGCAGGTAGTCAAGTATTCTAAAAGGCAGTCGTTGCAGGGAGTCAAGAATTCTAAAAGTCAGTCATTGCAAGGAGTAAAGAATTCTAAGAAGGCCGTCTTTTTGCAGGTAAGTCAAGAATTCTCAAAGGCAGTTGTTTGCAAGGAGTCCAAGAATTCTAAAAGGCAGTATTTACAAGGATCCAAGAATTCTAAAGGCAGCCGTTTGCATGGGTCAAGAAATTCTAAAAAACAGTTCTTGCAAGGGAAATGCCAAGAATTCTAAAAGGCAGTCATTGGCAAGGGAGTCAGAATTCTAAAAGACAGTCGTTTGGAAGGAGAACAAGAATTCTAACCATGCAGTTATTGCCTGAGTAGAATTCTAAAAGGCAGTCCGTTGCGGAGTCAAGAATTCTAAAAAGCAGTCATTGGCAGTGAGTCAAGATCCTAAAAGGCAGCATTGCATGGAGTCCCCAAGAATTCTAAAAGCAGTCATTGCTTGGGAGTCAAGAATTCTAAAAGGCAGTCATTTTAGGAGTCAAGATTCTAAAAAGCAGCCGTTTCCGGGAAGTCCAAGAATTCTAAAAGGTTAGTCATTGCAGTGAGTCAAGAATTCTAAAGTCAGTCATTGACAAGGAGTCAAGAATTCTAAAAAGGCAGCCGTTCTAAAAAGGCAGCCGTTGCATGGTCACGTCAAGAATTCTAAAAAAGCAAAAAAGGAGTTATTGCAGGAAGTCAAGAATTCTAAAAGGCAGTCATTGCAAGGAGTCAAGAATTCTAAAAGACAGTCGTTGCAAGGAGACAAGAATTCTAACAGGCAGTTATTGCATGGAGTAGAGAATTCTAAAAGGCAGTCGTTGCAGGGAGTCAAGAATTCTAAAAAGCAGTCATTGCAGTGAGTCAAGAATTCTAAAAGGCAGCCATTGCATGGAGTCAAGAATTCTAAAAGGCAGTCATTGCTGGGAGTCAAGAATTCTAAAAGGCAGTCATTGTAGGGAGTCAAGAATTCTAAAAAGCAGCCGTTGCAGGGAGTCAAGAATTCTAAAAGGTAGTCATTGCAGGGAGTCAAGAATTCTAAAAGGCAGTCATTGAAGGGAGTCAAGAATTCTAAAAGGCAGTCGTTGATGGGAACTCAAGAAATATAAAAGGCAAGCCGTTGCAAGGGGAGTCAAGAATTCTTTAAAAGGGCAGTCGTTGCCTGGGAGGCAAGAATTCCTAAAAAGGCAAACCGTTTGCAGGGAACTCAAGAATTCTTCAATAAAAGGCAGCCGTTGCAGGGAGTCAAGAATTCTTTAAAAGGGCCCAGTCGGTTGCAGGGAGGGGTTCAAGAACTTCTAAATGGGCAAGTCGTTGCAGGGGAGTCGGAAGTCAAATTGATTCTAAAAGGGCAAGTCCGTTGCAGGGAGTCAAGAATTCTAAAAAGGCAGGTTGTTTGCAAAGGAGCAAGAATTCTATAAGGCAGCTCGTTGCAGGGAGTCAAGAAATTCTAAAAGGCAGTCGTTGCAGGGAGTCAAGAATTCTAAAAAGGCAGTCGTTGCAGGGAGTCAAGAATTCTAAAAGGGGGGGTCAGTCCGTTTCGAAGGGAGTCAAGTCATTCGATAAAAGGCAGTCGTTGCAGGGAGTCAAAGAATTCTAAAAAAAGGCAGTCGTTTGCAAGGGAGTCAAGAATTCTAAAAGGAACAAGTCAATTGCAAAGGAGCTCAAGAATTTTAAAAGGCAGTCCGTTAGAGGGAGTTCAAAGGAATTCTAAAAAAGCAGTCATTAGAAGGGGAGTCAAGAAATTCTAGAAAAGGCAAGGTCGTTGCAGGGCAACGTCAAGAATTCTAAAAGGCAAGTCGTTGCAGGGAGTCAAGAATTCTAGAAAAAGGCCCAGGCCGTTGCAAGGGAATCCAAGAATTCCTAAAAGGCAGTCATTTGCAGGGGAGTTCAAGAAATTCTAAAAGGCAGTCGTTGCAGAGAGTCAAGAATTCTAAAAAGGCAGGCCTTGCAGGAAGTCAAAATTCTAAAAAAGGAGCCATTCTCGTAAAAGGGAGTCAAGGGAAGTCTCAAAAGGCATCATTGTGGGAGAACAAAATTCTAAAAGGAGCGCCATTCAGGGATCAAGAATTTAAACGGCAAGCCGTTTTGCAGGAACAATCCAAGAACTAAAAGGCATTCATTTCAGGGAGTCAAAATTCCTAAAAACAGTCATTGCAAGGAGTAAAGAATTCAAAAGGCCGCCGTTGCAGGGAGTTCAAGAATTCAAATAGGCGTCGTTGGCAGGGAGTCCAAATCTAAAAAGGCATCATTGCAGGGAGTCAAGAATTAAAAGGCAATCATTGCAGAGTCAAGAATTCTAAAAGGCAGCGTTGCAGGGAGTCAAGAATTAAAAGAAGGGTTCTTACAAGAGTTAAGATTCAAAAGGGCAGTAATTGTAGGGAGTCCAACAATTCTAAAAAGGCAAGCCGTTGCCGGGGAGTCCAAGAATTCTAAAAAGGCAGTTCCATCATTTGCAGTGGGTAACCTGTCACAAGAATTATAAAAGGCAGTCATTGAAGGGAGTCAAGAATTCTATAAGGCAGTCGTTGCAGGGAGTCAAGAATTCTAAAAGGCAGTCATTGTAGGGAGTCAAGAATTCTAAAAGGCAGCCGTTGCAGGGAATCAAGAATTCTAAAAGGCAGTAGTTGCAGGGAGTCAAGAATTCTAAAAGGCAGTCGTTGCAGGGAGTCAAGAATTCTAAAAGTCAGTCATTGCAGGGAGTCAAGAATTCTAAAAGGCAGTCATTGCAGGGAGTCAAAGAATTTCTAAATGGCAGTCATGCATTTGGACGTCAAGAATTCTAAAGGCAGCTCATTTGCAGGGAGTCAAAGATTCTTAAAAGGCCAAGTTCATGCAGTGGAGTCAAGAATTCAAAAGGAAAATCAGTCATTGCAAGAGTCAAGTAATTCTAAAGGCAGTCAATTGCAGTGAGTCCCAGAATTCTAAAAGGCAGTCGTTGCAGGGAGTCAAGAATTCTAAAAGGCAGTCATTGCAGGGAGTCAAGAATTCTAAAAGGCAGTCATTGTAGGGAGTCAAGAATTCTAAAAGGCAGCCGTTGCAGGGAGTCAAGAATTCTAAAAGGCAGTCGTTGCAGGGAGTCAAGAATTCTAAAAGGCAGTCATTGCAGGGAGTCAAGAATTCTAAAAGGCAGTCGTTGCAGGGAGTCAAAAAATTATTAATAAAAGGCAAGCCGTTTTGCTGAGGGAGTCAAGAATTCTAAAAAAAGGCAAGTCGTAGCAAGGGAGTCAAAGAATTCTTAAAAGGGAGTTAGTTGCAGGGGGTCAAGAATTCCTAAAACGGCCAGTTCATTGCAATAAGACAAGAATTCTAAAAAGGCACAGTCATTTGCAGAGAGTCACAATAATTCTAAAAGGCAAGTCATTGCAGGGAGTCAAGGAATAGCTAAAAGGTCAGTCGTGCCATGGAGGGTCAAGATTCTATAAAGCAAGCTTTAAGGAAAGCAGAATTTCTAAAAGCATCAAATTCGCCTTTTCGGTAAGTTCAGAATTCTTAAAGGCAGTCATTGCAGGGAAGTCAAAGAATTCTTAAAGGCAGTCGTTTTGCAGGGAAGTCAAGAATTTCTAAAAGGCAGTCGTTGCAGGGAGTCAAGAATTCATAAAAGACAGTCATTGCAGGGAGTATCAAGAATTTCTAAGAAAAGGCAGTCGTGCGGGACGTCAAAAATTATATTTAAAAGGACAGGCCAGTTTTGCAAGGGAATCTTCAAGAATTCTAAAAGGCAGTCGTTAGCAGGGAGTCAAGAAAAATTCTTAAAAAGGAGGTTGTTGCAGGGAAAAGGTCAAGAATGTTCTATACCAAGGCCAATCATTGCAAGGGAAGTTCCAAGAATTCTAAACAGGCAGTTATTGCCATGGAGTAGAAAAGGAATTCTGGAAAAGGCAGTCGATTGCAGGGAGTCAAGAATTCTAAAATGCAGGTAGCTCATTGCAGTGAGTCAAGAATTCTAAAAAGGCAGTCATTGCATGGGAGTCAAGAATTCTAAAACGGCAGTCATTGCTGGGAGTCAAGAATTCTAGAAGGCAGTCATTGTAGGAGTCACCGAATTCTTCTAAAAGGCAGCTGTTGCAAGGAGGGAGTCAAGAATTCTAACAGGCAGTCGTTGCAGGGAGTCAAGAATTCTAAAAGGCAGCCGTTGCAGGGAGTCAAGAATTCTAAAAGGCAGTCGTTGCAGGGATTCAAGAATTCTAAAAGCCAGTTGTTGCAGGGAGTCAAGAATTCTAAAAGGCAGTCGTTGCAGGGAGTCAAGAATTCTAAAAGGCAGTTGTTGCAGGGAGTCAAGAATTCTAAAAGGCAGCCGTTGCAGGGAGTCATGAATTCTAAAAGGCAGTCATTGCAGGGAGTCAAGAATTTTAAATGGCAGTCGTTGCAGGGAGTCAAGTATTCTAAAAGGCAGTCATTGCAGGGAGTCAAGAATTCTAAAAGGCAGTTGTTGCAAGGAGTCAAGAATTCTAAAAGGCAGTCGTTGCAGGGAGTCAAGAATTCTAAAAGGCAGTCGTTGCAGGGAGTTAAGAATTCTAAAAGGCAGTCGTTGCAGGGAGTCAAGTATTCTAAAAGGCAGTCGTTGCAGGGAGTCAAGAATTCTAAAAAGGCAGTCGTTGAAGGGAGTCAAGAATTCTAAAAGGCAGTCATTGCAAAAAGTCAAGAATTTTAAAAGGCAGTCGTTAGAGGGAGTCAAGAATTCTAAAAGGCAGTCATTAGAGGGAGTCAATAATTCTAAAAGGCAGTCGTTGCAGGGAGTCAAGAATTCTAAAAAGGCAGTCGTTGCAGGGAGTCAAGAATTCTAAAAGGCAGCCGTTGCAGGGAATCAAGAATTCTAAAAGGCAGTCATTGCAGGGAGTCAAGAATTCTAAAAGGCAGTCGTTGCAGAGAGTCAAGAATTCTAAAAAGGCAGCCATTGCAGGGAGTCAAGAATTCTTAAAGGCAGTCATCGTAGGGAGTCAAGAATTCTAAAAGGCAGTCATTGCAGGGAGACAAGAATTCTAAAAGGCAGGGCCCGTTTTGCAGGGAAGTCCAAAAATTCTAAAAGGGCAAGCCGTTGCAGGGAATCAAGAATTCTTAAAACGGGCAAGGTTCAAAATTGCAGGCAGCCGTAGCCAGGGAGGCAAAAGAATTCTAAAAAGGCAGCGTGCAGGGAAATCAAGAAAATGTTTACAAAAAGGCAGTCAATTTGCATTGCGGGAAATCAAGGGAATTCTAGTCCAAGTTAATTGCAGGGGAGTCAAGAATTCTAAAGCAGGCCGTTTGCAAGGACGTCAAGAATTAATAAAGCAGTCAAGCTAAAAGGGAGTCAAGAATCTAAAAATCAGTCATCGCAGGGAGTCAAGAACGTTCAAGATTTCAAAAGGCAGCCGTTGCAAGGAGTCAAGAATTCTAAAAGGCAGTCGTTGCAGGGAGTCAAGAATTCTAAAAGGCAGTCGTTACAAGGAGTTAAGAATTCTAAAAGGCAGTAATTGTAGGGAGTCAAGAATTCGGTTAAAAGCAGCCGTTTGCAGGAGTAAAAGAATTCTCAAAAGGCAGTCATTGCAGGGAGTCAAGAACTATAAAAAAGGCAGTCATTGTAGGGAGTCAAAGAATCTAAAAGGCAAGCCATTGCAGGGATGTCAAGAATTCATAAAAGGCACAGTTCATTGAAGGGAAGTTCTTAAGAATTATAAAAGGCCAGGTCATTGGAAGTGAGTAAAGGAATTCTTTAAAAGGCAGCGTTTATATGGAGTCCAAGAATTCTAAAAGGAATTCATTGTAGGGAGTTCAAGAATTCTTCTAAAAGGCAGCCCGTTGCAAAGGGAATCAAGAATTCTAAAAGGCAGTAATGTTGCAGGGAGTCAAAGAATTCTAAAAGGTGGCAGACATTTGCAGAGAGTTCAAAAAGAATTAATTAAAACTAAAGGTCAAAAAGTTCCATTGCAGGGAGTCAACAGAATTCTAAGAAGTGGCAGTCGTTGCAGGGAGTCCAAGAATTTCTAAAAGTCAAGTCATTGCAAGGATGTCAAGAAAATTCTAAAAGGCAAAAGGTCAGTCATTGCAGGGAGTCGAGAATTCTTTAAAAGGCAGCCGTTTTGCATGGACGGAAGTCAAGGAATTTCTAAAAGGCAGTCATTGCCGGTTAGGGGAGGTAGTCGAGGGAAATTCTAAAAGGCTAAAGGGGGGGGGGGGGGGCAGTCATTGCAGCGGGGAGGTCAAGAAATTCTAAAAGGCAGGTCGTTGCAGGGAGTCAAGAATTTTAAAAGGCAGTCGTTTAGAGGGAGTCAAGAATTCGTAAAACGGCAGTTCCAAGTTAGAGGGAGTCAAGAATTCTCAAAAGGCAGTCGGTTGCAGGGAGTTAAGACATAATTCTAAAATGCAAAAGCAGTCGTTGCAGGGAGTCAAGAATTCTTTAAAAGGCAGTCATTGCAGGGGGGGAGGTCAAGAAAGTTCTAAAAGGCAGATCACTGTTAGGGAGTCAAAGAACTTCTAAAAGGCAAGCCGTTGCAGGGAGTCAAGAATTGCTAAAAGGTAGTCGTTTGGCAGGGAGTCCAGGAAGTTGTAAAAAGGCAGTCATTGCAGGGAGTTCAAGAATTCTCCAAAACGGCAAGTCGTTGCAGGGGAAGTCAAGAATTATAAAAAGGCAGCCGTTGCAGGGAGGTCAAGAATTCTTAAAAAGGCAGTCGTAGCAGGATGTCAAGAATTTCTAAAAGGGAAGTTGTTTAGCAAGGGAGTTCAAGAATTCTAAAAGGCTAGTCGTTGGCAAGGATGTCAAGAAAAATTCTAAAAGGCAGTACGTTGCAGAATATCAAGAAATTCCTAAAAGGCAGTCATTGCAGGGAGGTCAAGAATTCTAAAAAAAGGCAGTCTGATAGCCAAGGATGTCAAGAATTCTAAAAGGCATAGTCTTTTAAATGGAAGTCAAGAAATTCTAAAAGGCAGTCATTGCAGGGAGTCAAGAATTCTTAAAGGCAAAGGCAGAGTCGTTGCAGGGAAGTCAAAGGAATTCTAAAACGCCCAAAAGGTCGTTGCAGGGAGTCAAAAAATTCTTAAAAGACAGTCGTTTTCAGGGGATTTGTCAAGGGGAATTCTAAAAAGACAAGTTCATGCAGGGAAAAGTCAAGAATTTCGTAAAAGGCCGTCGTTGCAGGGAGGGTCCGGAATTCTAAAAGGTAAGTTCATTGTAGGGAAAAGGTCCAAGAATTCTAAAAGGCAGCCGTTTGCCAGGGAGTCAAGGAATTCTAGAAGGTAGTCTGTTGTAGTTAGTCAAGAATTCTAAAAGGCAGTCATTGCAGGGAGTCAAGAATTCTAGAAGGCAGTCGTTGTACGGACGTCAAGAATTCTAAAAAGGCAGTCATTGCAGGGAGTGAAGAATTTTAAAAAGGCAGCCATTGCAGGGATTCAAGAATTCTAAATGACAGTCATTGTAGGGAGTCAAGAATTCTAAAAAGGGAGCCGTAGAATGGAGTCAAGAAAGAATTCTAAAAGTTCAGTCATATTGCAAGGAGTCAAGAATTCTGAAAGGCAGTCGTTGCAGGGAGTTCAAGAATTCTAAAAAAGGCAGTCATTGCAGGGAGGGCGTCAAGAATTTATAAAACGGTCATTCATTGCAGGGAGTCAAGAATTAAAGAAGGCAGTTGTTGCATGGGAGTCAAGAATCTGAAAGGCTCTGTCGTTGCAGGGATGTCAAGAATTGATAAAAGGCAGTTCGTTGCAACGGAGTCAAGAATTCTGAAAAGGCAGTCGTTGCAGGGAGTCAAGAATTTCTTTAGAAGGCCCAGTCATTGCAGGGGAGTCAAGAAGTTCTAAAAGGCAGTCGTTGCAGTGGGAGGTCAAGAACTTGCTAAAGGCAGTTCGTGTTTGCAGGGAGTCAAGTGATTCTAAAAGGGACAAGTCGTTTGCCAGGGAGTCAACGAATTTTAAAAGGCAGGTCGTTAGAGGGGAGGTCAAGAATTCTAAAAGGCAGCCGTTGCAGGGAGTCAAGAAATTTCTAAAAGGCAGTCAGTTGCCAGGGAAGTGTCAAGAATTATAAAAAGGCAAGATCATTGTAGTGAGTTCAAGACTTAATCTTCTTTAAAAGGCCACAGCCATTGCAGGGAGTCAAGAATTTCCTAAAAGGCAAAAGGTCAGTCATTGCAGGGAGTCAAGAATTCTAAAAGGCAATGTCATTGTAGGGAGTCAAGAATTCTAAAAGGCAGCCGTTTTGCAAGGGATTCAAGAAATTCTTAACAAAAGGCAGTAGTTGCAGGGAGTCAAGAATTCTAAAAGGCAGGTCGTAGCAGGGAGTTCAGGAATTCTAAAAAGGTAGTCATTGGTAGGGAGTCAAGATTCTAAACAAAAGGCAAGCCGTTGGCAGGGAGTCCAAGAATTCTAAAAGGCAGTCAGTTGCAGGGATGTCAAGAAGGAATTCTAAAAGGCAGTTCCATTGCATTGGAGTTCAAGAATCCCAAAGGCAGGCAAGCCCCCCCTCCCCTGGCATGGAGTCAAGAATTCTAAAAGGCAGTCATTGCAGTGAGTCAAGGAATTATAAAAGGCAGCCGCCGTTGCATGGACGTCAAGCAATTCTAAAAGTAAAAGGCAGTCATTGCAGGTAGTCAAGAAATTCTTTAAAAAGGCAGTCATTGGTAGGGAGTCAAGACAATTCTAAAAGGCAGGTACCGTTGTTTGGAGTGCAAGAATTCTAAAAGGCAGTCGTTGCAGGGAGTCAAGAATTATAAAAGGCAGTCATTGCAGGGAGTCAAGAATTCTAAAAGGCAGTCGTTGCAGGGAGTCAAGAATTATAAAAGGCAGCCATTGCAGGGAGTCAAGAATTCTAAAAGGCAGTCGTAGCAGGGAGTCAAGAATTCTAAAAGGGAGTTGTTGCAGGGAGTCAAGAATTCTAAAAGGCAGTCATTGCAAGGAGTCAAGAATTCTAAAAGGCAGTCGTTGCAGATAGTCAAGAATTCTAAAAGGCAGTCATTGCAGGGAGTCAAGAATTCTAAAAGGCAGTCGTTGCAAGGAGTCAAGAATTCTAAAAGGCAGTCTTTAAAGGAAGTCAAGAATTCTAAAAGGCAGTCATTGCAGGGAGTCAAGAATTCTAGAAGGCAGTCGTTGCAGGAAGTCAAGAATTCTAAAAGGCAGTCGTTGCAGGGAGTCAAGAATTCTAAAAGTACAGTCGTTGCAGGGAGTCAAGAATTCTAAAAGACAGTCATTGCAGGGAGTCAAGAATTCTAAAAGGCAGTCGTTGCAGGGAGTCAAGAATTCTAAAAGGTAGTCATTGTAGGGAGTCAAGAATTCTAAAAGGCAGCCGTTGCAGGGAGTCAAGAATTCTAAAAGGTAGTCATTGCAGGGAGTCAAGAATTCTAAAAGGCAGTCGTTGCACGGAGTCAAGAATTCTAAAAGTCAGTCATTGCAGGGAGTCAAGAATTCTAGAAGGCAGTCGTTGCAGGGAGTCAAGAATTCTAGAAGGCAGTCGTTGCAGGGAGTCAAGAATTCTAAAAGTCAGTCATTGCAGGGAGTCAAGAATTCTAGAAGGCAGTCGTTGCAGGGAGTCAAGAATTCTAAAAGTCAGTCATTGCAGGGAAGTCAAGAATTTCTAAAAGTCAAAAGTCATTGCAGGAGTCAATAATTCGAGAAGGCAGTCGTTTTGCAGGGAGGTCAAGAATTCTAAAAAGGCAAGTCAATTGCAGGGATGTCAAAAGAATTCTAGATGGCAAGATCGTTGCAGGGAAGGGTCAAGACTTCTAAAAGCAAGGCCGTTGCCAGGAATTCAAGAATTAAAAGGCCAGTCGTTGCAGGAGGTTCAAGGAATCTAAAAGGCAGTTCATTGCAGGGAAAACGGTCAAGAATTCTTAGAAGGCATTCGTTGCAGGAGTCAAGGAATTTTAAAAGGGCAGTCATTGCAGGGAGTCAAGAATTCTAGATGGCAAGTCGGTTGCCAGGGAGGGTCAAGAATTCTAAAAAGGCAAGTAATTGCAGGGAGTGAAAGAAATTTTAAAAGGCAGCCGTTGCAGGGAAGTCAAGAATTCTAAAAGACAAAAGGTCAAGTGTAGGGAGTCAAGAATTCTTAAAAAGGAGGCCGTTGAATGGGAGGTCAAGACAATTCTAAAAGGCAGGGTCATTGCAGGGAAGTTCAAGAATTCTAAAAGGGCAGTCGTTTGCAGGAGTTAAGAATTTTTCTAAAAGGCAGTCAAGGCAGGGAGTAAGAATTATAAACGTCATTCATTGCAGAGAGTCAAGAATTAAAGAAGGCAGTCGTTGCAGGGAGTCAAGAATTCTAAAAAGGCAGTCATTGCAGGGAGTCAAGAATTCTAAAAGGCAGTCGTAGCAGGGAGTCAAGAATTCTAAAAGGAGTGTTTTGCAGGAGTCAAGAATTCTAAAAGGCAGTTCGTTGCAAAGGAGTTCAAGAATTCTAAAAGGCAGTCGTTGCAGATAGTCAAGAATTCTAAAAGGCAGTCATTGCAGGGAGTCAAGAATTCTAAAAGGCAGTCGTTGCCAGGAGTCAAGAATTCTAAAAGGCAGTCTTTAAAGGAAGTCAAGAATTCTAAAAGGCAGTCATTGCAGGGAGTCAAGAATTCTTAAAGGCAGTCGTTGCAGGGAAGCAACAAGAATTCTAAAACGCAGTCATTGCAGGGACGTCAAAGAATCTTAATAAAATTACAGTCGTTGCAGGGAGTCAAGAATCTAAAAGGGACAGTCATTTCGCAGGGAGTCAAGAATTCTAAAAAGGCAGTCGTTGCAGGGAGTCAGGGAATTCTAAAAGGTAGTCATTGTAGGGAGTCAAGAATTCTAAAAGGCAGCCGTTGCAGGGAGTCAAGAATTCTAAAAGGTAGTCGTTGCAGGGAGTCAAGAATTCTAAAAGGCAGTCATTGCAGGGAGTCAAGAATTCTAAAAGTCAGTCATTGCAGGGAGTCAAGAATTCTAGAAGGCAGTCGTTGCAGGGAGTCAAGAATTCTAAAAGGCAGTCGTTGCAGGGAGTCAAGAATTCTAAAAAGTCAGTCATGCAGGAGTCAAGAATTCTAGAAGGCAGTCGTTGCAGGGAGTCAAGAATTCTAAAAGTCAGTCATTGCAGGGAGTCAAGAATTCCAAAAGTCAGTCATTGCAGGGAGTCAAGAATTCTAGAAGGCAGTCGTTGCAGGGAGTCAAGAATTCTAAAAGTCAGTCATTGCAGGGAGTCAAGAATTCTAGAAGGCAGTCGTTGCAGGGAGTCAAGAATTCTAAAAGGCAGTCATTGCAGGGAGTCAAGAATTCTAGAAGGCAGTCGTTGCAGGGAGTCAAGAATTCTAAAAAGGCAGTCATTGCAGGGAGTGAAGAATTTTAAAAGGCAGCCGTTGCAGGGAGTCAAGAATTCTAAATGACAGTCATTGTAGGGAGTCAAGAATTCTAAAAAGGGAGCCGTTGCATGGAGTCAAGAATTCTAAAAGTCAGTCATTGCAAGGAGTCAAGAATTCTAGAAGGCAGTCGTTGCAGGGAGTCAAGAATTCTAAAAGGCCAAAGGTTCTTGCGGGAGTCAAGAATTATAAAAGTCATTCATTGCAGGGAGTCAAGAATTAAAGAAGGCAGTCGTTGCAGGGAGTCAAGAATTCTAAAAAGGCAGTCATTGCAGGGAGTCAAGAATTCTAAAAGTCAGTCATTGCAGGGAGTCAAGAATTCTAGAAGGCAGTCGTTGCAGGGAGTCAAGAATTCTAAAAGGCAGTCATTGCAGGGAGTCAAGAATTATAAAAGTCATTCATTGCAGGGAGTCAAGAATTAAAGAAGGCAGTCGTTGCAGGGAGTCAAGAATTCTAAAAGGCAGTCGTTGCAGGGAGTCAAGAATTCTAAAAGTCAGTCATTGCAGGGAGGCAAGAATTCTAAAAGGCAGTCGTTGCAGGGAGTCAAAAATTCTAAAAGACAGTCATTGTAGGGAGTAAAGAATTCTAAAAAGGCAGTAGTTGCCGGGAGTCAAGAATTAAAGAAGGCAGTCGTTGCAGGGAGTCAAGAATTCTAAAAGTCAGTCATTGCAGGGAGTTAAGAATTCTAAAAGGCAGTCGTTGCAAGGAGTCAAGAATTCTAAAAGGCAGTCGTTGCAGGGATTCAAGAATTCTAAAATGCAGTCATTGCAGTGAGTCAAGAATTCTAAAAGGCAGCCATTGCATGGAGTCAAGAATTCTAAAAGGCAGTCATTGCTGGGAGTCAAGAATTCTAAAAAAGGCAACAGTCATTGTAGGGAGTCAAGATTCTAAAAAAGGCAGTCGTTGCAGGGAAAGTCAGAGAATTCTAAAAGGCAGCCGTTGCAGGGAGTCAAGATTCTAAAAGGAGCCGTTGCAGGGAGTCAAGAATTCTAAAAGGCAGTCGTTGCAGGGAGTCAAGAATTCTAAAAGGCAGTTGTTGCAGGGAGTCAAGAATTCTAAAAGGCAGTTGTTTCAGGGGTCTAATTCTAAAAGGCCGTCGTTGCAGGGAGTCTAAGAATTCTAAAAAGGCAAGCCGTACTTGCAGGGAGTCAAGAATTCTAAAAAGGCAGCCGTTGCAGGGAGCAAAGAATTCTAAAAGGGCAGTCGTTGCAGCGGGAGTCAAGAATTTCGAAAAGGCAGTTGTTGTAGGGAGTAAGAATTCTAAAAGGCAGTTGTTTAAGGGAATTTAGTTCAA
>NC_087212.1:51376696-51379196 GCF_015104395.2 Macrobrachium nipponense
CGTCTTCCAGCAGACATAACCCTAAAAGCTACAGTCATAGTATTACCAAACACTGGTGTGCAGTATATAATGAGCATAATTTAGACATGACGCACAGAAAATCCGTACATAAAACAAGTTATTAGTACTGCAAATGCAACCAGATATTTGGTTTGTGTCAGTCTCTCTTATAGATTCTCGATGCAAACGTCAAGGGTATTATTCTTCGTCGTCAAGGTTAAGCGTCTGGGTATCACTTTCGATTTTTAATTTGAAGAACGCATTAAATACTGCTTACGCAGCATAAATTCTGCCGAAAGCACAACATCAGCAATATGAAAACCGATACTTTATAAAATCAACAAAGGAGTAAGCAATTTACTCGACGCAATAATAACAACGATATCTGATAAGAGTAATCTTCAGAGATAAAAAGTTCTCTCTCTTCTCACACTGAGGAAATCACATATCTTATCCGTTTTACCATTCTTTTGTTTATTTTTCTTTTAACTGATGAAAATGTCAAAGCCAAACACCGTCGATGTATAGCCTAAGATTCCTTATTCATGATTTCACTTAGTGACTGCTCACTGAGGAACGGCTATATAGGATACACAGATTTCATTTGGAGAACAGGATACTCTTTGACCTTTTTCCTGAACATTACATCTTCGTTCTCACGCAGTCTTGAACTGATTTGTCTTCTATAAGCCAGTTCAGGTCGTATCTGAATAGGTGATCCATATCTTGGTCAAGAGACAATTTTTACTCCATCTATTATTTTTTATTCTGATGTCATAGTTAGGCTCTTTCATCACTGTTGGACCCTGCTTTGATAGAGTTAATTCCTGTAAATCACGGGATTGATTTAAAAACAAAAATCTGTTTCATGACTGACCCCATTCTTAGCACTCCTCTAGATGCTTGTTCACAACCCAGGTGAAGTCCTCATTGTCTCTTTTCCACGTGTGTTATGCTACGGGAAAACATACTACCACCATTCACGAAAATAAAGAACCACCACCAACCAAGCTACCTGCTCCCACGTTAACTGAATTACTTTGTTTTGTGAATGCTTCTTTCCCCCTACTGCCATGCTTTGGAATTCCTTCCCATCTCTTCTTTTATGAGTTGACTAATTTTCTCTCTTCATGAAGTAGGTATTTCCCTTCATATTGGGTTAACTTCTACTTACCCACCGTGCCCCTTCCCTTGTTATATTTTCATTGCCTCTTACATGCAAAAAGTGATTTTCAAAAAGCAAAAATACCTCTCCTGACAATAAGAAGAGGGTTCTCCACGCTACTGGTTTTGAGTACGCAGACGCCCGAAGCCATTATAGCCAGAGGTTATTTATTATAATGAAAACCATTAATCATTACTCGAATCGGAATTTGTGGCCAGCTGCGTCTCTCTCTCTCTCTCTCTCTCTCTCTCTCTCTGATAAACCCATGTACTTCATCATTGTATTATTTATTCTCTTTCCTTACTTCTGTACTTTTTCGAACTGTTTTCATTATTCACTTTATACCGCTGTCATTATTGCCTCTCAAAGTTAGCGTCAGTCTGAAACCGAAAACTAAAAACCTCAGTGACTCAGCAGAGACACAAAGGAATAAACGATGAAGGCAACGCGTCACTTCACGAAGACGAATCACCTTCAGAAGAAACAACAAATAAATAAAGCTTTTGAAAAGCCCGGCCGAGAGCGCTACGGACATCGAAAGGTCCGAAGGGAGGAAACGGCAAAACACTGACTCCATATTCGGGCCGGAATAAAACATTCAGTCGTAGGCAGCGCTAACGACCTTTTTATTATCTTATCTCCTTCGGGAGTCTTTTCCCACAGCGCTCGAGGGCTGAATAACGCGAATAATGTTCATTGTTTTTGTGCTTCAGCTGCCGTTGCTAAGAGCAATGATTCCGTAATGGGATGGTGATGCTCATTTTTAAAGAATGTGGTGATGCAATTCGATATCACCATGCAGCACTGGTTTGGTTTTCTGACTTACACTGTTCTTGTATGTATATTCGTATGTGAATCTAGTCGTTGAATTTATTGTGACTGATATTTATTTTCTCTCTCCTTTTCCTGGCCTATGGGAGTTCTATTGTAGAGGACCTTGCTTTGCAAGCTTCTTATCATAAGTGAGCACCGCCTCCCCCTCCCCCCCAATGTCGTAATAACACGAAAATGATAGCGAAGGACCTCAGGATCTGATGACTTAAAGTACAATATAAAGCACAAGATCACCTGGAATTAAATAAAATTTCCTCTCTCGAATATTTACCTCTAAGAACGACTAATATCTTAGCACGGACACATTCCATTAAGAATCGTACCGAGTTTATCAGTGCCATGATTTTTAAAATTCCATTTAGCAGAACGAAGTAAAAAGAAACTTAGAGGATGAGGTAAAAAGAACGTAATAGAATGAAGTAAGAAGACTCTTAACAAAATGAAGTAAACGGAAATTCAAGAGAATGAAGCAAAAACAAACTTAAGAGAATGAAGTAAAAA
>NC_087212.1:51381696-51424196 GCF_015104395.2 Macrobrachium nipponense
TTTATCGTTTTATGCTCTCGGACTTCTCGTGAAATTCTATCACAAGGCGACTGACTCAACCGACTGCCACCAAAGCAGCCCCCACCACCCACACCCCCAACCCCAGTTGGCCTGTTCATGGCGGTGATTTCATACACGGGACAGGTGCTCAGGTATTTACCTGAACCAGAGGTGATCATCCTAATGGAATTTCTGGTGCAACGGGTGGCGATGTTTGGAGAATAAATGTCATTATGTCACTGAGGGGGAAACTGTCCCTGACTTCCATTAGTGAAGATAAAATGACAGCGAGGAGCATCGCTCTGCAATTTCCAAGAAGCTGCACTGAACCGCCTGACTTTCTAAATTTCTAAAGGGCGTCGTCGAACGAGTTGTCAATCCTCAGATCTTTCCAACCTTGTCAGTCTTTTCAGCAACAAGAACTTTGCGAGGAGTGCAGCCAATAATTTAGATGAAGATAACGGTTCTATAACACTTAAGCACATTTCTGATGGGTCATAAAAGACTGCACATGGGTTTAACTTGTATTGAAAGTACGTGATGAAGTAGGAGAACTGGAATTTGACGAAGCAACATTTCAGATGGCCTTCTTAGGATTTAAGACGTTTTGGTCAAACGTTATTCTGTTCCTTCAAATCATCTTCTCTTTTAAGAATCCTTTAATAAAGAGAGAAATTGATAAACGGGGAGCAAACTTCCGGGCTTTGGAAGTGAATTAATTAAGCGTTCCTCACTCATTCCCCTATAGCGGATATTGCTGTCAAAAGCTGTTAAGCTTACACAAAAGGAAAGACTAAGATATTTCCTTTTTCATAAACGCAACGATTTAAATCATATTTGTTTTTATGAAATGGGAATACTGGAATATGATTTAGTGGATGGTACAGTTACCGGAGCAGGTCAAATGATATTAGTGGTTAGTATGGAATTCTAGTCTCGTAGTCAACATAGACAGAACTGTTGCGTTCAGATCTTACATAACGCCTCCGTCATGTCTGCCATTAATATACTGAGAATTATTACAATAACAATTGCACCATAGATGGCTTGCAACAGGCTACACGGCGTTACTTCACAGGCCTCGTAGGTTGGTGGTGCCGTCAGTACACCTCACGTGGCGTACTATAAGCTCTACTAAAGGGAGTTAGCAGCGACCCTTCGGGCCCTAGCTGCTCCCACTTTTTAGCCTATTACCTTACCTCCTTTCCCGCATCCTTTCTTCGATCTTGCTGTCCATCCTCTCTAACTATTACCTATTGATACAACGGCCGGGTTTTCGCCCATGTCCACCTTTAGCTTCTTGTAATTCATCTTTATTTCCTGGATCCTTTCATATTGCTGTCCAACCACTCTAAATCCCTCTTTTCATTGTCTTACGAGTATGCGCTGAGTGGACGAAAGTGCCCAAGTGCTTTGTTTAACACCCTACAATTCACAAATCAAACCTATTTCACTTTTTTTTAAAGAATTGATTCTGGTTGTCATTAATGCTTATAAAACCTGCCGTGAGGGAGGTTTTATAAGCATTAATGACAACCAAATGTCGCTAGAGAAGAAATTGTCTAATTAGTTTTCGTGACGTTCTTAGGGTAAAATGTGACATCAGTGATTTTAATCATGATATGAACAAAATTCTATGAACATTTATTATATCTATGCTTTAAAAGGATTTCCTTCATTTATAGGAATTAACAAAAAAACCAAATGAATGAACGTGTTCTATATCTTCAGAATAAAAACACGTTGCCTATCCCTCACCTCGTTATCGGAAGCCTGTTTCTGACAAAATAAAAGCACGAAGCGCAGATGAAGCGTTATCAAAACCTTATCGAGTGTTTGTGCGTTCCTATAAAATACTCTGGGAAAGTCCTCATCGAGGTTTATCGCACCATTGTAAACATTGTAAAGAAATAACATCGAGAGGTTTATCGCATCAATGAAAACAAACGGGATGCCAGCTAGGCCGAGGAATAACATTTGAAGCAAACATATAATTTCTTTTTGTTGTTGTTGCGAACATTTATAGGCAATCTGCGTTTTGTGGAGTTAAACTTCCTTTCTTCGATACTTTTCCGTTGCAACATCTGCGGGTAGCTTTTCATCTTGACATTTTCGATTTATTATAATTTTCTAGCCTCAAAAACGCAGAATAATTAAGAAAGAAACCCCGAATAAAAAAAAGGGGTACACGAAAATGAAACAATTTAATGTAGCAAACTGAGTATCTATAAAAAAAGGAGCAAAGCATTACTTGCTATATCTCCTACTGTGAAAATCCTCTGACGTCACAAGCCCCTGCTAATTGTCAAAAGCGGATAGCAGGTGTTCTTACCTGACGAAGTTAAAACTGCGTTTGTGGATTTTTGCTTTTATCAACCGGAATGCAAGATTTTTCAAAGGCCGTAAATACGATACTGAACTAAAAACTTCCTCTTGAAGAATTTCCATTTTTTTCCTTCAATCCTTGAAACAACCGCTGGTGCTACTTTACAAATTATATAAAATTATTGAGAAAAAATACGACTCCAATGCAATGTTGCACTGACTTTCAATGCAAAGGAAAAAATGCATGATACCTTAAATCTTTGCTTTGCATTGTACTGCATCAGCAAATATTTACATAATGGATGACCCATTAATTTTCTCTCCTCCATAAAATAAGAGAAATAATAATAATAATAATAATAATGATAATAATAATAATAATAATAATAATAATAATAATAATAATAATAATAATAATAATAATAATACCATTATATTTCTCTGATTTTATGGAGAAGAATAAATGAATGGGTCATCCATTATGTAGATATAATAATAATAATAATAATAATAATAATAATAATAATAATAATAATAATAATAATAATAAACATATGACAATACACAAAGCACTACACCCAAGAGCAAATACGGACAGACTATACATAACACGAAAGGAAGGAGGGAGGGGACTACTAAGCACAGAGGACTGCGTCAACATCGAAAACAAAGCACAGGGCAATATATGAAGACCAGCGAAGACGAGTGGCTCAAGAGTACATGGGAAGAAGGACTGATAAAAGTAGACGAAGACCCAGAAACATACAGAGACAGGAGAAAGACAAGCAGAACAGAGGAATGGCATAACAAACCAATGCACGAACAATACATGCGACAGACTAAAGAACTAGCCAGCGATGACACGTGGCAATGGCTACTGAGGGGAGAGCTCAAGAAGGAAACTGAAGGAATGATAACAGCGGCACAAGATCAGGCCCTAAGAACCAGATATGTCCAAAGAACGATAGATGGAAATAACATCTCTCCCATATGTAGGAAGTGCTACGAAAAATGAAACCATAAACCACATAGCAAGCGAATGTCCGGCACTTGCACAGAACCAGTACAAAAAGAGGCATGATTCAGTGGCAAAAGCCCTCCACTGGAGCCTGTGCAAGAAACACCAGCTACCTTGCAGTAATAAGTGGTAAGAACACCAACCTGAAGGAGTGATAAAAAACGATCAGGCAAAGATCCTCTGGGACTATGGTATCAGAACAGATAGGGTGATACGTGCAAATAGACCAGACGTGACGCTGATTGACAAAATCAAGAAGAAAGTATCACTCATTGATGTCGCAATACCATGGGACACCAGAGTTGAAGAGAAAGAAAGGGAAAAAATGGATAAGTATCAAGACCTGAAAATAGAAATAAGAAGGGTATGGGATATGCCAGTGGAAATTGTACCCATAATCATAGGAACACTAGGCACGATCTCAAGATCCCTGAAAAGGAATCTGGAAAAACTAGAGGCTGAAGTAGCTCCAGGACTCATGCAGAAGAGTGTGATCCTAGAAACGGCGCACATAGTAAGAAAGGTGATGGACTCCTAAGGAGGCAGGATGCAACCCGGAACCCCACACTATAAATACCACCCAGTCGAATTAGAGGAATGTGATAGAGCAAAAAAAAAAAAAAAAAAAAAAAAAATGAATAATATTATTATTTTTATTATTATTATTATTATTATTATTATTATTATTATTATTATTATTATTTGAAGGTAGGAGACCCTCTCTCAAACATGTTTTGTTAAAGATGATGGCAGCATCAGTGGAATTGATTTTATATATGATCTTTTCAATTCTTCTTATTATTCTCTTCTCATCAGGGCTGATATTTGCTAATAGCTGGCCGATGTTCATATCTCGGTGAAAGAAATGTTTTCTAAAAATAAGAATTTATTGTTATGATAACAAAGGTGGTTAACAAATCTTAGTCTAAGGGCGTAACGGAATTCCAACGTTTCCAACCGTATCATCGGTTCATTTTCAAGGAAAGGTGAGCTTGAACTGATTGGAATGGGTTGTTGTTGTTGGAGTATTAAGCTGGCTTTATGCCAGCACGGGCTTTAGCTAATGTAGCAGCCCGTAGGTCATTTGAATTAATTTTTAGATGCATTGGTGATTTAAGGATATGAGGCGATCTTTTTATTTATGATTTCTATGGAATGTGCAGGTGGAATGGTATGGATTTCAAAGGTGAAAGGAAAAGTGAATAGGCAAGGTTACAAACCCCTTTAAACCCTAAGGTACCCATTAGTAGAAGATAAAGATCGATAGTAGCGAGTCCTGGCGAGTCAGAGATAGCCAGTAATGAAATCGAAAAATTTATAGTCGTAGAAAAACGGAAAAAAAAGCGCAACTCTATGGAGTTCAAGTACCATATTTCACTTTACGAGAAAAAAAAAAGCAGAGCGTCGATCGTTTAGCAATAGGGAACGACGAAGGAAAAACGAAATATTATCAGTTTTAGAAACAGGATAACAAAAATAAGCGACAGCTTAAGCGGTAGTTAGAGTGACAGTTGAAATATTCGGTCGTTAGACGTGAGGCGGCCGAAAAACGGAGGGGAAAGGAGGATTGTTTAGTAAAAGAAAAAGCAGTTAATGCTATAAAACAGCACTTTCATGTAGCTGCGATCTTTATGTTTGAGATCTGTATCTGAAATCTTCTAACAGGAGGTCATCTGGGAGACTGATCTCTAGGTCCAACAGAGCGTGGACGAGCTCAGAGAACAGCTGATGACCACTGCCACTGTCGTTGTTAAAGATGGCTCTATTTAAAAAAGCCTCAAACTCCTCGTAGGTCAGCAGGAACTTTCTGATTTGATATTCTCCTACGAGGAAGTATTCGTTTCCGACGCTTGAAGTTCTGTATTCTTGTTTGCAGGTCTGAGTTTCGCTGTTTTGCTTAGCTACAAACTCCTCAGTTTGTGTTCCTGCTTCTTTATACAAAACAGGAGCTACAGTCGGTGTCTCGGTCTGCATTTCTTCTTCAACTGCGTCTTCTGTCTGGGTTCCTGCTTCGGCACGAGCAGGAATCGACGTCTTCGGCGATGCAGGGGTTAGGGGGTAACCTGAGGGGTTGGGGAGTAGGGGAGGAGGTAGAGGGGCGGGAGTTTGGCGATACGGAGAGGATGAGGGGGGGGGTGGGATGTAATGCCGGGATCGAGGAGGTTGGGAGGAAGGTTGGGTGGTTTGTGGTACAGGAGGTAAGTTCGTTCTAGGATCGAACCTGGGGTTGCTGGGAGGTTTCCTGGTCGGTGATGGTTGCCGAGGTCTTGCAGGTGGAGGAGGGATGCCCTTCGCCTTCCAAATCCTCTGCAGTCTGACTGGGCATCCCTTAAACCAAGCATGATGTGCTGGCTGCAGTTAGGGCATCGGGCAACTGTGTGGCCCTTTTCCTTGTACTTTTTCAAGCACACTTCTGTCTCGTGTTTCGCACTGCACACTCCACAGATGTGTTCTGATTTACATTCGTTCTTGTGGTGTCCATACCTCTGACACTTGAAGCATCTCAGAGGCTCTGGTATGAAGGCTTCTGTCTCGTAAGTGCCAAGAATCCCAAGGCTGACCCTGGCTGGAATTTGGCCCTTGAAGGTCGCTTCTATCTTAAGAGTTTCCTGTCCATCTTTTGCAGTACATCTCTTGGCTTCCATGATGTTGGGAACCTCGAGGACTCTTTCGATAGTTATGTATTTGGGGACTTTGCATATCATCCCCTTGCTTATTTTTGAAGCAGGATCAAGAAGGTGGCACAGGTTGTCTTTCCTCAGTAGTTCAGCAGCTTTTTGGTCCTTGGGAGTAATTATGAATTCTCCCCTTAAATTCGGTCTGGCTATGAGGTTGGCTTCTGGATATTTTTTCTCAAGGGCCCTGACTGCAGCATACGAAGTCTGGCCCTCGATTGTGACAGCTTTAAACTTCGGGAGTGTTGGAAATTCCACATAACTCGCCGTATTTGGTGCTGAATTCGTAGGGATCAGGTTATTGTTGGTCGAAGTTGGTGGCAAAGTCTTCTTCTGTTTCTTCTTCTTCTTCTTCCTTACGGTGGCGAAGCCTTGCTCGTCCTCCAAGGGCGGGTCCTCCCTGGGATTACCGGGCGAAAGGGGTCTCTTAGAGGCCATACTTGTCAAAATTATAGGTTTAAAATGACGAGAGTTACGTCACGCGCCTGTGCACGAAATTACGTAACCTGATTGGAATGGGGTCGTTCGGCGGTATTTATTGTGTCCCAGGTGCTCTGTCTGATGGGCGCTGCATTTTCATTGGCTGAACAGAGGATTAAGTCCCTGAGTCAAGCCGTCTTGCAGAGGTGGAAGCTCGCACTGCTCTTCTCGTGCGGACGCTGGAGACTGGGAGCGTAGTATTGGGAAGGTCATTGCCGATAGACGGGGGCACCTGATTGGCCCGTTCGATCGGCTCTATGGTGCTGGCGGCGGCGCCCTTCGTGCCACCGTCGGGAGGAGTGAAGTCTCTTGGTGGTGTTGAGAGGGTCTCTCTTCCCGATGTGTAGGGCTCCAAGAGGCGGAGGCGACGGTGGTCTGCTGCCTTATCGATAATTCTGATATTAGGAATAATGTCATTCCTAGTTATCCTGGTATTGTGGACGTTTTTGGCATGATTATGGATGGCGCCTTCCTGAGCGTGGCAGGATATCCTCTTCGAAAATCGCATAGTCGTCATACCAATGTAAGCGCCGGGGCATTCCCGGACAGGGCATTTGTACTGGTAGACAACGTTAGTTTTCTTGAGAGGGTCCTGCAACACGGGGGCTGGATTGTTTTTCATAATCAGGCCACTGGTCTTCTTGTTCTTGTAGTAAATTATTAGTTTCACTTTTTTCGCAGGGTCCGTGGGGGAGACGTTCCTTTCTATGATGGTACGAAGGGCTCGCTCGTCCTCTTTGTATTTCTTATGAAATACTCCCTTGTAAAAGAGAGTGACGTCTTCAAGGGCGGCGGTATATTGACGACACTTTCATCAGCGCCAGCACGGTGGAAGAAATAGAGCGCCTGCGACAAGCCTTCCACGACTACAGCAGACTCAACTTCACCATCGAACATTGCCGTGACCGTCGCCTCCCCTTCCTTGACGTCCTCGTCGGGCAACAAGAGGAGCGCTTCGTAACACAGGTGTATACGAAACCCACGAACCTGGGCATGTGCCTGAACGGCGAGAGCGAGTGTCCAGAGAGATACAAGCGCACTGCGATCAGCGCCTTCATCAGGAGAGCTCTCTCACACTGCTCTTCGTGGAAGGACACGCACACTGAATTAGAACGTGTTGCCCAAGTTTTAATTAACAACGGGTATTCCAACCGGGACATCACTAAATGCATTCGCAGAAACATCGATAAGTGGTATCAGCAGGAGCCTCGTCCCGCCGCCCTTGAAGACGTCACTCTCTTTTACAAGGGAGTATTTCATAAGAAATACAAAGAGGACGAGGCGAGCCCTTCGTACCATCATAGAAAGGAACGTCTCCCCACGGACCCTGCGAAAAAAGTGAAACTAATAATTTACTACAAGAGCAAGAAGACCAGTGGCCTGATTATGAAAAAACAATCCAGCCCCCGTGTTGCAGGACCCTCTCAAGAAAACTAACGTTGTCTACCAGTACAAATGGCCCGCCCTGTCCGGGAATGCCCCGGCGCTTACATTGGTATGACGACTATGCGATTTTCGAAGAGGATATCCTGCCACGCTCAGGAAGGCGCCATCCATAATCATGCCAAAAAACGTCCACAATACCAGGATAACTAGGAATGACATTATTCCTAATATCAGAATTATCGATAAGGCAGCAGACCACCGTCGCCTCCGCCTCCTTGGAGGACCCTACACATCGGGAAGTGGAGAGAACACCCAGACCTCAAACACCACCAAAGAGACTTCACTCCTCCCGACGGTGGCACGAAGGGCGCCCGCCCCGCCAGCAGCACCATAGAGCCGATCGAACGGGCCAATCAGGTGCCCCGTCTATCGGCAATGACCTTCCCAATACTACGCTCCCAGTCTCCAGCGTCCGCACGAGAAGAGCAGTGCGAGCTTCCACCTCTGCAAGACGGCTTGACTCAGGACTTAATCCTCTGTTCAAAAAAAGCCATGAAAATGCAGCGCCCATCAGACAGAGCACCTGGGACACAATAAATACCGCCGAACGACCCCATTCCAATCAGTTCAAGCTCACCTTTCCTTGAAAATGAAACCGATGATACGGTTGGAAAACGTTGGAATTCCGTTACGCCCTTAGACTAAGATTTGTTAAGCACCTTTGTTATCATAACAATAAATTCTTATTTTTAGAAAACATTTCTTTCACCGAGATATGAACATCGGCCAGCTATTAGCAAATATCAGCCCTGATGAGAAGAGAATAATAAGAAGAATTGAAAAGATCATATATAAAATCAATTCCACTGATGCTGCCATCATCTTTAACAAAATATTATTATTATTATTATTATTATTATTATTATTATTATTATTCTTGTGCAAGGTCCGGCATGAAGGCCGTCTACCCAGACTCCAGGGTTCTCGCTTCACCCACAGACCGGTGGTCTATTTCTGTCGTAATTGACAAAGCTACACCTCTCTGTTTCTCTTGTACCCAGTGGTGTTCCCTCCCCTCCAACTGCTCTGCTATCACTAACTTCTTTCAGACCCTTCTTGCCTTACCCAGTCATATACAGATGAAAATGTTCTTCACTAATTTCCTCCTTCATCCATCTCAGGATTTTTGTGAACGTGGTCTGAACCTAAGTTTCCAGTGATGTGATGCAACAAAGCGGACGTAAATAGTACCTCAAAAGCGGCAGAAAAAATACGGTTCTCTTCAATTCTTTCAGGACCCTGTTCCTCCTTCCTTTGAACCATATTCATTCTACCTACGCAATAATGTCTCAGAATTTGAAAACTGAACGCGTTAAGTTTGTCAGTATCATTGGAAGGTTCCACTTAAGGACCTCAGAAGCTGAACGATCTCTGCTCGCCGCGTGTAGTACTATACCTCTCAGAGCAACTTCTCCAGGCAGATGTGGCTCTTACCCGCCTTGCATGGAAAGGAGGCTCTTAATGCATTATTCTTCTCGATAAAGTGGAGTAAAATACCTGGCTTTTGCTCCCAAAATGGATTCAGTCCATAAAAGGTCGCCTCCTTCTACTTGTTTTACTGGTTTACTTTTTCGAATTTTTGTCAAGGACATCTCGTCCTCGTTGTAGCTGTTAAGGCCTCTCAGTTTTATAATACTGACGTCACAAACTCATGGGTTTGTCATCGATACTAAGGAAAAATTCATTAACATAATTACCTTGTAACATGGCTTGTTCAATCCCAACACCATGAAGATATTTTGATTTCATTAGCTCTAACCTTCCTTTAGAATTGCATATCTTTACAATAGCAATCACGTTGGACAACTGACTCGCTGGTAGACACTGTGAACTCTTACAGACTGACCTTTCAGACACTAGCCAAGATTTCAAATGACATTTAGAAGTCCCATCAATTTCGGGAGATACTTTCAAATGACGAATTCGACAGGAACTCTCAGTAAAAACACAATCTGTTCTGAGCTTATATTCATAATGTGTAACATTTAAAAAATAGTCAGTTTCCGTGACCTAGATCATGATGTGACCTTTTAAATGAGCCACGGATGTGGACGCTTCTTTGAAAACACTTCAAACTCTTTATCAATTGTGATTTAAATTCCTCTAATCTCTTCAATTATTCATGAATAAAACTCTTAGAAATCTCATTACTTTTATCGGAGCTATCTAATACTTTCAGGTTTTTTCTAATCAGGAATTGTCCTAATCTTCAAGATTTGTAAATGGAACACTGCATTTTTAGTTAATGAAGCTCAGCCATAAGCCCCAGTTATCATTAGGATTAGATAATCATTTTAGTTTTTAATTATAAAAGAAAAGTTAGGGTCCTCGTAAGACAAGAGTTTTCGGAATCCTCAGAAAATAAAATAATTTTTAAACATGATTCTTTAATTCATATGAGGATAGCATTTAATTTTTAAAAAAATTTCCAATAAAAAAAATAATTATTTTATGAAAGTTAAATAATAATAATAAATTTCTGACAGGCGATATGCTCATTGTGTTCGTGTATTTTTGTAAAATAAAGAACAGTAATGGAATGGTATTGCCAAGCTAGAGAGAGAGAGAGAGAGAGAGAGAGAGAGAGAGAGAGAGAGAGAGAGAGAGAGAGAGAGAGAGAGAGAGAGAGAGAGAGAGAGAGAGAGAGAGTAATTTGTTACAACACTATTATTAGCTGGTGTATGAAATTCATCTACAATTATCTATTAAGACCAAGGGATCTCAGTGAGATCATCCGACAATCATATTATAAGACAACTATAATGACTGCATCCATCTGTTACCCAAAAGCTCCAATATTACCATTCTAGGAGAACGACTTATGTTATTTCATGTTGTGACAAACAAACGGACATAAGGTGAAGGACCGAGTTTAACCTAACTGCATACACATTCTGCCTACATACCATTCAATACTGACGAGAAATCTTCCGAACGAAATTAAGCCATTCTAACTGAAACTAATGGCCGGCACGGTGTCTTCCATCAGCAGTAAGATTCATTTCCTTGTGTGAACTGTACCTAGTAAGTGTGCTGTCGAGGTCGTCCATGCGACCTGTAACAAGATTTAATTTTGTTTCTCTCTGTGTCTTTATTCTAGGTTATTCTTCGCCAAAATCACGCAGCTTTTGTTCGATATCAATAATCATTGTCACACAGGCATCCACGTAAAATAAAGGTTAACAGCACGGCAAATCTGTTAAGTATATACGACTTTTTCCGAAGATTTTGTGAAGGTAGGGCGACTGCTTTCTTTTTACGTTCACGTTTCATGGGAAGAAACGAATATTTATTGGTCTGTTCTGCCATAATAATAAATATAACGGAAATTACATCTCGGACCAGTGACTGACAATCTAGGAAATGAAATGACCGAAAACAATTAAAATGCATCGACATCCGTGAAGAAAATCCTTACAATTGTGTGTTTTGATTATATAGATTTTCATATATTGCAAAAGATTGAATGATATTGGACTAATGTAACTTTGCTTCACACAAAACTACAAGCACAATGAATAAGAAGATATTAAGTCAACTTCATCATTTGTTTTTCTTTCGACGGTTACTTTTACTAATATTCAAAAGTGCCTGTTGCTGTTGCTAGTACGTCGTTAATAATACTGATAATTATAACTCATTTTACTCACGATGTTATCATTTCTATATGTGTTATGGGCATTATAAGCATCAGCATCTTTATCATTCGGGTTCTACAATAAGGCCACTTCTCTCTCTCGCTCTCTCTCTCCACAACGTATACCACGCTGATCTTCGATGATTAAATGCAAATTTTCTTGCTTATATCCAAGAGATTCATTTCCTGTACGCTACCAACTTTTACGACGCCTTTGGGGCAGCAATAAATCTCATTCACAGTCACTCTACATTAATTCGCAACTCGCAAATAAATCCAATTTCTACCTGTTTTCATTGACACACACGTCTTCCCTAACAAAGGCGAAGCTACACGAGAGCTTAGTTGTGAATCTCAATTTTATCGTCGTAAATTGATGTCAAGCTTGCAAATAAAAAATAAATAAATAAATAAAATTAAAGTTGATAAGCGATTATAGATTATTACCACTATTCAAGTAATGTGTTTGAAGTTTACACTGATTGCGAGGTGACTATCTTTGAATGTCCTCGACTTCGGCACATGAGTTCCACTGATCATCTTAAGACCAGCAGCCTCATCTCGATCATATATCTCCAGAAATGACGAGGGACTTAAGAAGAAAGACTGAGAAGACTTCATTTGTATTCACGTCACCGACGAGGTATAATAAGGAAATGTTAAACTGTCAAATGTCACTGACCATCTCATCTTTAACAAAAAAACGTGTTGTTCTGGGGTGACGAAAGATAATTACCCTGACTAGCAATGTCAGGTAATGCAGCCTACGTCATCTCTCTCAGACTAGCAAATATCCAACATACATTTCTGCCCATATAAGGAGCATGTGACGCTTCCCTTAACAGTGACTTACAAATTAAACACGATACATTAACGCAATGGATATTCCTGGCTCAAATTCACAATGCGAATCTACATTCATGTGTAAACGAGAGAACGTTCCATATGTACACGTATACATACGAAGCACCGATTTCTTTTTCCTGCCGGTTGGGACGTTGATTATGGAACTCGTTCCACTGAAAAGGCGTCACGGGGTTTAAAGGTCAAATACGTCTTGTTGATGGATTTCATATTCATCTCAGAATATTCATGAAAACATTCTACAGTCATGCGACGAGTAATTCACCTATTCTCAAGCTATATATATATATATATATATATATATATATATATATATATATATATATATATATATATATATATATATGTATATATATAAAACACACACATATATTTGTATATATATATATGTATATATATAAACACACTCATATATTTGTGTATATATATATATATATATATATATATATATATATATATATATATATAATATATATATATATATATGCCTTAGTCCCATTTTCAACAATAACCACTATCTAAAATCTGTGTTTGCACTTTCTTCAGCTTCAGCAGTCATAACCAGACATCTTTTCAGCCTTTCCCCTTTTCACCACCATATTCACTCGCTTGTTCTTTCACCTAACAAACTCCTTTCCTTTGCCATTTTCTTTCTTCTACGTATGCTAAAAAATATTCCCCTTTGGAAAACTTGTATTAGCATACCTAGTGACTGTGCCATCTCTTTGATACCTAAATTTGCATTTAAATCGACCAGCACAACCACTATATCTTGATGAAAACAATGACATATAAGAAGAAAGTGGAAGATAGTGGATTGGGTTAAAGACAAAAAAGTTGAAGGAATATATATAAGGTGTGCAAACTTTCTTGTAGGTAAAGCAGGACAAGAAGAGGAAATAAAAGCATCAAGTGATTGTGATTAAGGAAAGGAGAATGTCTAAAGTGTCGTTGCAGGAAATGTGAAATGATCTTAAAAAGGATGAGTAAGTTCTTCAAGGAAGTAAATGGAAAATAATAATGAGAAAAGAGAGAAATGGAGAGATGTTGTCTGAAAAGAATGGAATCCTGTTAATGGAATGGTATTTTGAAGAGTAGATGAGTTTGAGGGATGAAGGAGAAGTACCTTAATATGGAGGAAGCAAGAGACTGTATGCAATATGCAAGTTCCTAGCTCAGTGTTCATTGGAATTTAATGAACAGCTGATGAACCCCCTTGTAGTTTTCTGTAAAAAAAAAAAAAAAAAAAAAAAAAAACCATTGTGCCAGCTTTGCCTGTCCGGTCGCACTTTTCTGTCCGCCCTCAGATCTTAAACACTACTGAGAGAAGGGGGCTGCAAATTGCTATGTTGATCATCCACCCTCCAATAATCACACATCCCATATTGCAGCCATCTAGCCTCAGTGCGTTTTTACTTCATTTAAGGTTAAAGTTAGCCATGATCGTGCGTCTCACAGCGCTTTAGGTGCCAACAATATAGGCCGTGGCTGGAATTGTCATGGGCACTGGCTGAGAGTTTCATGGGCAGTAACTGAGAGTTTCATACAACATTATACGCTGTACAGCAATCTCGATTGCGCCGAAGAAACTTGGCGTATTTCTCACTTGTTTAGGTATTAGATTTAGCTCATGTTATAGAAATTTCCAGCACTGGGGCCTCACTCCCTTCGAACACATCTTTTGACCGAAATCCTTCGAGAAAAATGCAAACTCTGGTTGCTAAACTCGTCAATTCCACTGCTACTGAAGAAGTAGTCATCTACAAATCGAGATGAAAATTAGCATTTTATGTAAAAACTAATTTCCTATAATATCCGGAAGTACAATGAATGGATTTCATTAGAAAGCAATCATTTCTGAGTATATCTTGGTTTTCCTAATGAGAATCCGTGAAAGTTATTTTAGAAATCTGGCTACAGAGCTGCAATCTATAATGCATAATTCATGTAACATTAAAGGACAAAAGACATAACATTGTAATGATCCATATCATATGTCTCTGAAATGTGTTCCTGCAAGCAACAGCATACGGTGATTTTGGGGTCAGCTCTCTTCCAGCTCCAGCACGACACAACCAGTTGTTGAGAGATTCGTCAAGTGACGAAAAATCTCCTCATGCACAAGACACAACAGCAGCATTCGTTGCCTGATAAGCATCGACCCCATTACCACGGATACAGTTGCTTGAAGGGAGACATTTCGGAGAATTATCATCTTAATCAATTCTGAGTAATTTCCACTGTCCCTAAAGGCACTCATTAATTATCTGCCTTGATGAAATTCAGGCCTGTGGTCTGCTTTCTCGAGTCACTTGCATGTGGATACTGGGGCTGGTGTCAATCACGGCGTGGACTTTTACAGAGGACCTGATGACCTCGCCTATTCTTGGGCAGAGCAACATGAAATCACGTCACGTAATTAAGATACAAAGCCTCAAAAGATAGCCACGGCAACTCCACACATATGCTTTAAAGTGCACGTTCATCAATTTTCTAATGCTATGCAGGCATTTAAACGCTTTTGCTGACCGTAATAAAGTACAATTTTGTGTCACATTTCATTTGCCAACAAAAATAGTTCCATTCATCAAAAAAAGCTAAAATATACGACATAACCACTGAAAGCCACACACCAACAAGAGCTTCACTCTCTCTCTCTCTCTCTCTCTCTCTCTCTCTCTCTCTCTCTCTCTCCTTCCTCTAAACTCTAGAGCTTCTGCCGTTCTAAGTCAAATGATAAGCATCGAATGGTAAATTTTGTAAAAAGCATATTTCTATACCTCTCAGTCAGCATACCAAATCTATAATGAATAACATAGAAAAAATATAGAGAATTCATACACAGAAAACTAATCAATTAAATACGATACTTTACTCTGATTATATTCTACCCGCAAATTCAGATGACCTCATTAACTCTTAAATCTCATATCCACTCATATCCATAAATCTCATATCCACTTCTAGGAAGTTTTTACTTTTATGTATATATGTATATATATATATATATATCTATATATATATATATATATATATATATATACATATATAATCATAGTTTTTGCGTTTTATTCAGCAATTACCATACCGCTTTTCCAACAAAGTTTTTAATCTTGATTTTCACTAGTGTAAAGACTCCAACATCTTGAATGTTCCAATATGGGTCGTCATTGCATAAAGTACACGTTCTAGAAGCGTGGAGTCCATTTGCACTCACCCACACTGTTTATCTGTATTAGAAACAAAGAAGTCATCTTAAAAAGCAATTTAAAGTCTTACTTTCGTTATCTCTTTTTATCTTAGCTGTGATTTTTACTCTTTCAGGAATGAACTTTGTCCAGAAACATGTAATATTAAGCTACAAAGCTGCACAACAAAAATGACATATATCTGTGCAACAAGAATGTAAGCAATATCAAGTAATTTTGAAATGTTACTGAAAGATTCAATGGAAAAGCAAGTCAAAGCTAAGGAAGGTCAACGGACCACTTTCGAAAAAAATACAGATATGTATAAATGTGATTTTCATTTATGACAAAGAAATTAGACTGACACCGTACATCAAATTTGTGAAGAACTCATTTTACTTCAAAATGAAAGTCGAGTCAAATCGAGATGGACGCGTGTGCCGAGTCTCCCATTGAAAAGAGGACGAAAAAGGACAGACGGAAAAAACAGATAAAAATACGGGGAAATCGCAACAAGTAAGGGACGAGAAAGCCATTGAGAGGCGCGCTGGGAGAATTTACCAGAATTCGCAGCTTTGTGCAATGCATACCAACACCCGAGGAGTTTCCGTTTCACTTCCCTGTCGCAGCTTCTCTTAGATTAATGTTTGCTCCCCCCTCCCCACACCTCACCTCTCTCTCTCTCTCTCTCTCTCTCTCTCTCTCTCTCTCCTTATACCATGTCGTGTGGAGGCGGGGATACTTACGTATCAGACGCTATTCAATGTCGATTACTCTGTTCCAACAAATAAATGTTGCTTTATTTCTTATATTACAAGATGAGATAATATATAATAGTCCCATATTACATACGCATAAAGGCACACAAAATTAACCCATAAAATATTGTGTGCGTATACAATACAACCTCATGGATTTGGAGAAAAAAAAGAGATCTATATTCACTGTTAAAATTCCAGCATATGCAGTACACAAAAATGTTTTCGATTTCATTTTATTTGATCAAACCGACTGCTTTCGCCTGCAAGTTTAATTCAGTCATAAACAGAACCTTTCAGTAAAAGTTTATCATAAAATTGTTTTTTTTCCTGTTCGTTATTTTCCTGCTCATGCTAACATTACTTTATAATTCCTAAGTAATTTCCGTTTACCCTGTTTCGTAGTTATTATTTGTCGATCATCGCTATTTCTTTTCAACGGACGATTGTGAACTCTTGCTATCTAGCATATTATTACATGTTTGTCACGTGTCACTCTTGCTATCTGGCACACATTATATATGTTTGTCACGTGTCGAGTCCACAAGTGGTCAACATGTTTGTCGTCACTGTTTATCTATCTGTTTTATAAACAACAACACCTTCGTACGTTTTACGCAGTCCCTGTTCTGGTATTGCTGAAATATGTACAAAATGTGCAAAATTGTATGGAATGCGCAAAGCTAAATAGTTGTAAGTCTGTCTGTACTAATTTTATACGTGTTTATGCAAGAGAGTCTGTCATTACATCAAAACGAAAGAGTATTGTGTCACCCACTGTCGTTTCGAAAAGAGACGCTGCTACGAAGAAAGAAAAATAAAACAGAGGAATGACTCTCTTCCCTATATCACAACATCCCCAAGAGAAGCTCTTCATCATTATAGCAATGGTATCTCTCTAAATCATTACGTCATTCTACTTTTCATGACCAATGTATTATATATATATATATATATATATATATATATATATATATATATATATATATATATATATAATGTATATAAGTCATATCACATTACCGTGATTCATATACATACATCGAGCTACAAATGTCCTTTAATATCTAATTCACTCTACCTCGGAATGAATATATTTTCATATATGCTTAAACGAAGGGTAATTTTATTAGGCACCACACAAATCCAGGAACGTCAGTGAAGCTTTTACCCACTCCACCACCGCAAGAGGATATAAGTTAATGCCGTCTCTCACCCTCAAATACCCTTCGCGCTCAGGTATTCGCTGATTTGGAGCATATATAGTATTACTTTCGAGAGAATAATTCATCAGATAAGAAACTGATAAAGATTCTTTTCCTTTGTACAGAATATTGTCTCAAATGAGAATGCACCTAAAAAGAATATTAACTACTTTATCATTAAGCTTTCAACGGGAATATTATTCATATTAAAATGAATACATCTTCCAGCATACCTTCATGGCACTGAAAATCTAACTAAACTTACGATAAAAAAAATTATATCTTATCAGTATTTTATCGATATTGTACAGCTTTAAACCATAGTAAACAACAAGTAACGTAGGGGAAACTCAAGAAAAGTAGTAAAAAAAGACCACACATTCCGTTTTAATGACAGAAAACCATACCAGACTCATTTCACACGACAATAATAATCTTCCGGAATAGCTCATCTGCACCTAAATTTGATAGCGCTTTAGGAAAAAATGACGTATGATAATTACGTCTCATTGAACTATGATGACACACACACACAAAGAACTACTTTAATCTGACTACTATTTTTTCAGGGAGGAATAACGTCAGCTTTGGTATTAACTGACTGGGCTAGTAAAATTCCATAAAAAAGAACGCTCATGACTGAAGAGAAAAACTGATAAGATAAGAACAAGTAAACAAAGACGAATAAACAAAAATACGAGCATATACCTATACATTCACAACACCATTGGTTGGAAAAACTGCTGCAATGGCTATTAAGGATTTTTCACATCTTACCTAATGATTAATTATCACGGAGGAGGTAAAACTACGACGGCTTTAAAGTATTGCATCACAGGTTTCTATATATACCCTCATTTACTGGTATAAAACATTTTTATACCACGAAAACCTTCTGTAGGGATTTCATAACTTATCTATTTTTAATACTGAGTTTTATTATAGTAACCCCTATAATTACGAAAGAAAACAACTCGGAAATAGAAAATGAGAATACTTCCGATTTTTGTGGATAACAGCATAATATGACGAGACGGCCTTCAAAAGCCACAGCAAGTAGCAAGCTACTCATGTTTCGGATTTTCCAATAGCTAGTGAATTTGTGGTACAACTTATTAATACATAATAATAATAAACTTGTAAGGTAGTTTTCGTTGTTGCTTTACCACTGTATAACAGTATATCCTAAAGCAAAATACGAGTAGCCTTCTGTAAGAATTACAATATGGGAAACGACCTTGAAACGAAAATATACTCAAAACATATTTTTGAAAGTTTCCTTGACACGACAGAACACACATCACTTAAAACGACGGGGCCATGAATAATTACGTAAATTCAAGTGATCCTCAACTTTGATTCTGCTACCCCTCGAAAATTTGTAAGACCCTTCACAGTCAAAGAGAAAATTCTAAAATGGTTACCAAAATGAGATATGTAATCGGAGTCAGCAAAAATATGTAATGCAATAATAATGATCGCATCTCATTTTATTCTTACTTAAGAATATGTTTTGGTAAAAAAGTCAACCATTTTCTGTGACTACCTCTTAGGAATAGATACAAAACATATATAAAGGCCCCTTCACATATATACACACAATATACTCGTGCATAAATACACACACACACACATATATATATATAAATATAAATATATATATATATATATATATATATTATATATATATATATATATATCGGTGCGTTTGTAAACATTAGCATAGAGGACGTCTACTGCTTTTATATATAGTCGGACCCATTCAATTTCTATGATGTTCTAATTTATAATTTTATAACTTTTAGTCTTTATTTTCTCTGGCCGTCTGTTGTCCGAATCGGATTTCCGTAAAATACAACAGTGGTCCCCCCACCCCACCCCCATTACAGCCCCTTCCCCCACCTCAACACTGATCTTGCAGTTTTTTGCCTCATGAAATCTGACTCTTGAAAATTTGTTGGGAACTAGTACATGTACCGCCGCTAACAAATAGCCAATATATGCCCATATATATATATATATATATATATATATATATATATTATATATATATATACATATGTATAATATATATATATATATATATATATATATTTATTATATATATATATACATATGATAATATATATATATATATATATATATATATACGTATATATATATATATATATATATATATATATATATGTATATATATATAATTCTTTTTATCTCATACGATTTCGAAAGCATGAATACGAAACACACGAACCCAGGAATGCATGTTTTAATCTGACCGTTATGCAACACGTTAAAAAGCTTTAAAATAATATTAAAATCGAAGAGAAAAGAAAAGAGGGTTTAATAACCGAATGTTTAATACAAGGTGCATTGTCAATGTAAGAAGGAAACTATGCACCGACAATATAGCAAAAAACTCTAAGGAATCTTTGAGAGAAGCTCACTTTATGCGAAAAAACCTCAGTAAAGCAAAACAGAAGGCTGATCTCATGAAAACATATGCACCATTTCCACCTTAAGATTTACAGGGCGGAAAGAGACTGAATGATTATAAATTCTAAACCGGGCAAAACGGTTGATTCATTCACAGATGTTTATGCAGTTGGAAGACCGAAAACATGACCCAGTATGGTGTGGCAGGTCAAGTAAACAGTACGGCAGAAGAAAGAATAAAAATCGGCAAAAGCAACTAAAATATGAGCGGTAAGTACAAATGACACAGGGAAACTGATAAAAGCAAAAATGGACATACTATTTCTGAAAACTTGATAGTGAGGAGCTTAAGGAGATGGCAAGGGCTACAAAGAGTTAACAAAATATATTTTTGTTTTTGCAGGATTTCGTTGATCTAGGGTCAAAGGTTATAGGTCTGGGTATGTGGGCATGAAATTATATAAACAAACACACTCATGCACACAAACGTAGTTTGGCTCTCTAGTGTCTGGGTGCGGAAACAAGAGGAAGGGGGAAGGAGACGGCGAAGCAAGTCTGACACCTCACGTTTTGTAATCAACATTTTATATATATACATACATACACACGTACTGTATCAAGTGTAATAAAATTATGCATAACCCACACTTCCCTCCGTTGACGTTAAGTAATGAATTAAGTAAAGGGTAGAGAAGGAAAGTGTAATAGTAATCACAAGAAAATTGTCGAAAAGAGGAAGGATAACACCTTCAGAGGGCCACACGATAGCACACAGACATATAATATAATATATATATATATATGATATATATATATATATATATATATATATATATACATATATATACATATATATACATATATACATATATATATATATATATATATATATATATATATATATATATATATATATATATACATACATTTATGAGGATAGATACAGAGATATTGAATAGCAAGCACTTCTGGCGAAGGAAGTTTTCATAATGACCTAACATTATTGCAATGGGTCAATTGAGAGATGAAGCGCTACCAAAGGCACAGAACAAGACATATGGCTGGTGTCTGAGATTGGGTAATGAGAGTAAGCACGAATTGAGATATCACTCCACTTCAAATGGACTGAGCTTTGAGGACTCATGGAGCTCTTTAAATCTAGTGCGATAATGAAAGAAAATTCTCTCCATTAAAGCAAATCGATACAGACAGAAGTATTCAATATGAGGGATCTATGATTACCCACTGCATGAAGTCTGTACACATATAAGGAAAGTTGCGAATCAAGAAAAAAATTTGACAGAGAGAGAGAGAGAGAGAGAGAGAGAGAGAGAGAGAGAGAGAGAGAGAGAGAGAGATAATGACGATACGTTAGAGAATCTTCAAAATACTGAAACGGGGCCAATACAGATAAAATCTAAGCGAAATTCTTGAGATATGAAAATAGCAGGAGCCGAAGAACGCCCCGAAATAATTCAAAAGCAAACGCAACAAAGGAGACGGGTAAATGCTACAAGGGAGCGCAGGTGTCCCAGAAAAAGAAGTCGAAATACTCGAGAGATAAAAGGAGTCGGCAGAAGAAGAAAAAAGACAGGAACCATTTGCATTTTCCTTCTCTTTGTCTTTGTGCTCGACGTGGCAGTAAAAAGAGGCATTTTGCCACTTATCACGCTTTTTTTTCCACCCTATGAGAAGGGGACCAGAAGTGGTATCACGCTCATGTTAAGACGCCTCGCTGATCATTCGGTGGGGATTTAGGGAAAATAAAAACGAAAAACCGTAAAGGCCGCTGGGAGAGGCAATCAACTGTACTTTTCTGGGCGTGGTCCGCAGAATTAGAGAAAAATGAAAAGGCAGAAAGAGCTGTGAGAATACAGTCCACAGTCTCAGAGCTGCAAGAGAAGGTAGTAAGTACTCAGGCACATTCCAGCAGACACAATTTGAATATATATATTATAGGGGAAGTTAAAGCTTTGGATGAAATGAAAGGAATAGTTACATACAGGCTAACAGAAGGGCTTTAGCATCCGAAAAGCGAGAGACTGAATGGATGAAAGGAGCAGCGTACGTAAAGGAGTTCAACATGCGGCTGATGAGCCTTCTTTGTAGGTATTGAAAGTGACTAATGTTTTGTGAAAGTTTTCTGCATAAGAGGTTTAACCTTTAATTTTTCAGTCGAATGATATGGCAGTGACTACTGTCTTTTCTACCCCAGGAACCACTCCTTATTAGGGGAAATGGCACTGCCTATTAAATGCATACACGTGTATATATATATATAATATATATATATATATATATATATATATATATATAATGCATGTATGTATGTATGTAGGCTATGTATCTGTCACGTGTGAATGTATATATATATATATATATATATATATATATATATATATATAATATATATATATATCGAGCTACAATGTCCTTTAATATCTAATTCGCTCTACCTCGGAATTAATATATTTTCATATATGCTTAACCGAAGGGGAATTTTTTCTCGATAATAGATTTACCTGTACTTGGGCGCGAACGCAGGTACATTATAAATCCAGGACCGTCAGTGGAAGCGGTACCACCCAACCGCGAGAGGCTTAAAGGTATATGTCGTCTCTCACCTCAATACTTTCTCGCGCTGAAGTATTCGTTAGTTTGGAGGACAATATCAACCCGCCTCGACTCCGGTAGTTAAGTAGCGCTTTTGACAAACACGTAGCATTTTACATAAGTCTATCACATTACCGTGATTCATATACATATATCGAGCTACAATGTCCTTTCTTAATATCTAATTCGCTCTAACCTCGGAATTAATATATTTTCATATATGCTTAACCGAAGGGGAATTTTTTCTCGATAATAGATTTACCTGTACTTGTTGGGCGCGAACCGCCAGGATACATTATAAATCCAGGACCGTCAAGTGGAAGCGGAGGTACCACCCAAACCGCGAGAGGCTTAAAGGTATATGTCGTCTCTCACCTCAAATACTTTCTCGCGCTGAAGTATTCGTTGGTTTGGAGACAACATCAACCCGCCTCGACTCCGGTAGTTAAGTAGCGCTTTTGACAACACGTAGCATTTTACATAAGTAATATCACATTACCGTGATTCATATACATATATCGAGCTACAATGTCCTTTAATATCTAATTCGCTCTACCTCGGAATTAATATATTTTCATATATGCTTAACCGAAGGGGGAAGGGGAATTTTCTCGATAATAGATTTACCTGTACTTGGGCGCGAACGCAGGTACATTATAAATCCAGGACCGTCAGTGGAAGCGGTACCACCCAAACCGCGAGAGGCTTAAAGGTATATGTCGTCCTCACCTCAAATACTTTCTCGCGCTGAAGTATTTGAGGTGAGAGACGACATATACCTTTAAGCCACCTCTCGCGGTTGGGTGGTACCGCTTCCACTGACGGTCCTGGATTTATAATGTACCTGCGTTCGCGCCCAGTACAGGTAATCTATTATCGAGAAAAAAATTCCCCTTCGGTTAAGCATATATAAAAGATATTAATTCCGAGGTAGAGCGAATTAGATATTAAAGGACATTGTAGCTCGATATATGTATATGAATCACGGTAATGTGATATGACTTATGTAAAATGCTACGTGTTGTCAAAAAAGCGCTACTTAACTACCGGAGTCGAGGCGGGTTGATGTTGTCTCCAAACCAACGAATACTTCAGCGCGAGAAAGTATTTGAGGTGAGAGACGACATATATCTTTTAAGCCTCTCGCGGTTGGGTGGTACCGCTTCCACTGACGGTCCTGGATTTATAATGTACCTGCGTTCGCGCCCAAGTACAGGTAAATCTATTATCGAGAAAAAATTCCCCTTCGGTTAAGCATATATGAAAATATATTAATTCCGATGTAGCGAATTAGATATTAAAGGACATTGTAGCTCGATATGTATATGAATCACGGTAAGTGATATGACTTATGTAAATGCTAGTGTTGTCAAAAGCGCTACTTAACTACCGGAGTCGAGGCGGGTTGATGTTGTCTCCAAACCAACGAATACTTCAGCGCGAGAAAGTATTTGAGGTGAGAGACGACATATACCTTTAAGCCTCTCGCGGTTGGGTGGTACCGCTTCCACTGACGGTCCTGGATTTATAATGTACCTGCGTTCGCGCCCAAGTACAGTAAATCTATTATCGAGAAAAAATTCCCCTTCGTTAAGCATATATGAAAATATATTAATTCCGAGGTAGAGCGAATTAGATATTAAAGGACATTGTAGCTCGATATATGTATATGAATCACGGTAATGTGATATGACTTATGTAAAATGCTACGTGTTGTCAAAAGCGCTACTTAACTACCGGAGTCGAGGCGGGTTGATGTTGTCTCCAAACCAACGAATACTTCAGCGCGAGAAAGTATTTGAGGTGAGAGACGACATATACCTTAAGCCTCTCGCGGTTGGGTGGTACCGCTTCCACTGACGGTCCTGGATTTATAATGTACCTGCGTTCGCGCCAAGTACAGGTAAATCTATTATCGAGAAAAAATTCCCCTTCGGTTAAGCATATATGAAAATATATTAATTCCGAGGTAGAGCGAATTAGATATTAAAGGACATTGTAGCTCGATATATGTATATGAATCACGGTAATGTGATATGACTTATATATATATATATATATATATATATATATATATATATATATATATATATATATAAAGAATAAAGAATTCCATACAATTCCAAAAGTGCGTAACTTATTTTTATCCATATTTCACGGTCAACGAGCAGAAATACTCACAACCTGAGCGATCCCAATAAACTCACCGATCAGCGGAAAAAAAAATGTAGTACAGCCTGTGCTCTGGTCACCAATGCAGCCGAGTTATTTATGTCCACATCAGAAGTTTATTTACTCAGGTAGTTTAATGCTCACACGGGGCCATTCAGTACAACTTTACTCTTAAATATTGGCCTCTCTATTCAGAGGATCATTCTTTTAGGACCAACTCGTAAAATTTCAAAGCATTGCCGGAGACCATACAGTAGTATAAATATGCCACTCGTAAAATTGGCACATATCGTAAAATAGTAGAATACTAATTTGCAAGCTGGCACAACCACGCACTCATATATATCTATATATATATATATATATATATATATATATATATATATATATATATATATATATATATATATACATAAACATACAAACATACGAAAGAAGACAGAGAGAGAGAGAGAGAGAGAGAGAGAGACGGCGAGGCCTTTGCAGGAAGTCGCAAATATTGAGAATAGATCGCGAGGTGTGATGGGATTACTGCTTTTATAGAGCGAGGCTTTAGTCATGCTGACGTATACAACCGAATTCATTTACATAGGAATGTACACCACCAACATTTAACATCTATGCTTGCATATATATATATTATATATATATATATATATATATATATATATATATATATGCAAGTGTATATATACATATTTATATATATAATATATATATATATATAGTATATATATATATATATATATATATGCATAGAGTATGTATAGTACATAGATATAATATATATATAGATATATATATATATATATATATACGTATATATATATGCATATATATATATATATATATTATATATATATATATATACTATATATATATATATATATATATGAATCATTTGTATCAAAATAGAGAACCCAGCTCATGGCATAACAAAAAATATATAGGATAAAGGGAGAATATGGTATCTGTCTATTACAGATCCTTCAATAACTCGCAACCGAAGTCCTCAAGCGCAGTTTGTTCTTTTCATTATTAAAAAACATCTTATTCTCTCCAAACTTAGATTTTTTTTTTAAAGAGCTATACCCTCCGCTTAAATTAAGTAGAAAAGTTATTGTTTTAAGGAAGTCCTTCCTTTACGTTTTTAAATTATCATTCTGACGGGAAAGTCAGGTTTTGCAGCAATTTCAGGAAAAGAAGTCTTCAGCTACAGAAAAGAAGAGGTTCAACAGAAAATAACTTTCAGAAATCGAAATTCCGCCGTCGATGAAATATAATAAACGCCCTTGAAACAAACTGAATGTGGATTATGGCTCAGTTACCGGAGAGAAAACCGAATAACTTTAAAATTTACAAGGGAAAATTCTGACGTACTCTTCAGCAACCCGGCAAAAAATTTCCGAGCATCATCGCAGCTTTTAGGAATGGAATCCCTCCTCCAATTCCCACATCCCCCCAAAACACCCCCGCCCCCGCAACACGCATACACACACATCCATGAAAGTGTTAATGTCCATGCTCAAATGTGTTTAACGAAAAAGTGCCGAGCAAAGCGCGCTATGAGAGGAGATTCAATCTGTGTTTTTTCCCTCCCTTTGTTTTGCTAAAAGGAAATAAAACTCGCTACGTGTACGTAAAGGCACTGCAAACACAAAATGATCACTCTTCCACTTCGTAGACAATAAGAAGTTTGTCCCGAAAATAAAGTTCCGTTATTTTTCGTCTGATTACTACGTGTACTGATTTATAGAATAAATCAACTTTCCCCCTTTTTAATTTATGTCTGTTCTGTGGTACAGCATTTCGACTTCTAAAAAGTACACTTACATCCCCCTTTACATTGTATTTCGTTCGGAAATAATTGAAAACTCTCAAAATGAATTTCATTTTCCTAAGTTATTATAGTTGGTCGATGACTTTCCATTGTGAAGCCCCGTAACAATTACAGTGGCCGAAAACAACGAGCAAATCTTCGATAGGATACAACTAGAATAATGCAGGGCTGATGCATCATTCATTTTATGCATAATAACTTTGACCAAAATTGGATGCACGTAGCAATAAACACACATGTAGTCTGTAAAATACAATAATCTTGGAATACTGGAACATATGTTTACATCGGTTATGAACTGAAACGGGGTCTAGTTTCTGTCGAATAAAACACGAAGCGCTGCCTTGTCCTTTCCATTTTTGCTCTTAACTCTTTATCACCAATTAACAATTGGACGCTCTTGGACGTACAACAAAATAAAACATTTGTATGCTGATGGGCTCTACCCTTTGCCTTCTGAATTCTCAAAAGAGCATTTCCTTACTGACACAAAATTTGAAGATGAAATTCTACACAATATACAAACACCCGCATTCAAGTTAGAATTGCCTCGGGCGCAAAAGCCTTAGAAGACCCACCTGCAACGGACGTCAATCCCCAACCAAATAGCTGAGGAACAACATTAAAGAGAATGTTGGGAGGCCCTCCAAGGCTCTCACAACATCTCTCTTTAAGGGGAGATCGAGCGTCATGCTAGAGGGAAAAGTCAACGGGGCAGTGAAACCCTTGATGCTCCAGTGCTTTTTGAAGGTAATACTGTAGGCCTGATAATACAAAGGTCCCCCAAGGAGTGGACGCTTATGAAAAGGAGACCCTCACACCATTACATCAGGGCAAAGAATTACAGTTCAACTCGATTACTCCGAGAACATTGTTTAATTAGGGCTGTGTCTCGTTTTCGTGAATGGGGCCCCGTAAGGAGGTACCGCCTACAGCGTGCCTCGAACAACGCATTGTAAGGAGGGCCGAATAATCAGTGCATCGTACCTGCAGCACCAAGAAAACAGCCCCGCCCGGTGCATTGGTTTTTACCGGTTACCTCCATTCTGCCTCCTTTGCTCCCTTTCAGCTCGTCTGTCCAACTTCTTTGACTTTCTCTTCTTCCCATTTTCTTCCTTTATTTGCGAAGAGATTATTCGGGGAAGATCTATGAGTGTTTAGAAGTGGGAGTCACTGGTCGTGTTTTAACAATAGTAATGAAAATGGTAGTATATCATCAAGCTTTAAATACTGCACTCTGCAATAACGTCCTAGGCAGCGTAAATAAATTTCTATTATTTATAAAATAAAAAATCAATACGCTGGCATTGTCATATTCTTGAACCACTATCTCAAGAAGAAATTTCCCCCACTTTGACTACATGTGAATTGTATAAGGTGGGCGGGGGTGCTCCTCACCTTAAAGAAACATGACCTAAGCAGTACACGGTCGCCTAACACCGTAAAGAAAGGCAACCTAAATGGTAAAAACGGGTCGCTCGCTGCTTTAAAGAAAAATGACCTATATAGTTCTGAGGGGTTGATCCCCATCTTAAAGAATGAGAGCTAATACTGCAAGATGGTCGCTCCTCACCTTTAAGGAAAATTGCTCGTGTACTACGAGAGGAACTTGCGCTACTTTAAGGAAATGCGATCTTCATTATAAAGAAGGGTCGCTTTCCACCTTGGAGGAATATAATCTTACCGTACACGAAGGCTGCTAGCCACTTGAAAAGTCATTGTGACCTACATAATGAAAGTACGGGGCTCCCTATCTTAAAGCCCATGTGAGGGAGTGGGAGTGGAATTTTGAACTATACCACCATTTGTAATAATACAAATAAATACTTAAATATATAGTTACTACGAAGGGACGGAGCAGGTAATAACACCAGCCTTGTACCTTTAACCGATGCAATTCTGCAGTAAAATGTAAAGGCGTTGTCCAGCAATTTTAAACACAATACACGGCAAACTGTCAGAACTTTTCTTGATGTTTATGTCAACGGACTCTGTCAAAGGCGAACTAGGATACGATGTAAATGATCCCTGTTGCAGTGGAAATTCTGAAAATATCTCCCGTTTATTTGAAGCATAACGAGACAACGCCAGGACACGAGATCTACAGTAACCTGGATTCGCTTGCTGCCAGAATTTTTTTTTTCCATAGGAAAACGTTTTAGCTTTTATGAAATGTTGCGCCACCAGTGCCGGCGGGAAACGAGAGACATTATTATGGCTATTATTATCTATTGGTGGCTTTCCTATTAATCTTTCTTATCTCCCATTTCTTAATACAGTCTATTGTTTTATCCGAAAAAGGTAAAAGCTAAAAATCAATTTTATATGTTAGAAAGTCGCCTCCAAAGCGGTTACGGCAAATCCTTTCGAAGAACGTCTTCATTAATAATCATAATCAACGCGCATCCCGGTTGGAAACTTACCACAAAACGGATATAAGAAGTAGCATTACAACTGTAATCATTGATAATGAAATGTCATTTATAAGAAACTAGATGGACGTCATTTCCACTGTTGCAGTTAATAATTCGGTACACCCTGACTTTAGGCAAACAAATTATCATAACATTACTGATTTTCATCTAGAAGTAACGTGAACATTATAATTTAGTGTACATGCACTGAACATAGCTGATAAAAAGCGCCCTAATCTTAACTAGCGCTTATACGCGTGGGTACTATTTCTGTCATTATAATTTCGAGATTTGACAAATTTGACCTTTAAACAACCTATCTTTCTACACAACAACACCGTTAATAATACTATTAGAAATGCCTAGCTAACGCAAAACCTTGCGAAAACAATAATGGCTTAACCGCACCTCATTAATCACAGTTATAATTTTATATTGGTGTGTACATATTCACAAGCCAAGAATTTACCGTAATATTTATTTTTCTATTTTATCTAACAAGGCAAGTTTCATTATAGCTTATGAATGTAATTCCGGTACATAAGGTAATGATGATGAATATTTAAGATTCAATCTTAACACGCACAGAAGGTTCTTGAAAGCAGTGTAGGGGGCGATTTGTAAAAATGATCTTTCAGAATACTTGCTTCATTTACTGACAGCGAAATGACGTGGCCGATATTAAAAACTGTACTTGGAAATACCGAAGGAAGCCCCTATTTCAAAATTCCTGATCAAGCGGAAAAACTGGCATACCATTATCACACATTTAGTCATTTCATTTATTTGACTTTTTTTTTTTACATCTCTGAGCAAATAACTAGTATGCCCAAGTAGTAATTAAATGGTGCCTCTCCTGAATTAAATGGTGAACTTTAAACTTTGTATTTAGCATACCGTGGTGGGTCGAATTAGGGCAAAGTAGGGCGTGAGGTTAGCATCGTCACTCTAAAACTGATTTGCTGAGAATCAGCATACCTATATGCATTGTTTGTGTTTAGAAAAGACGGTAGCTCCAATCTTCACTCAAATTAATTAATGTCACCGCTATGTAAAGAAAGTCAGTTTCCACTTTCCGTAAACATTTCTCATCTTCTTTGTGCGACGAACGCCGGCAGCAGAACTCCATATGAAGGGCATTAACAGAGATGAAAGCACAAACTGTGATTGAATGGCAACTGTAAATATGTCTTGATCTCAAACAGGGAGCACATTAAGTGTTTTCAACTCTTAAGAAACTTGTAAAAAGTTGATTGTCAATACAGGCGAAACCAGCGTACACTTTGCTTTACGGAGAAAAATGTTAGACATATTCGTACAATAATTTATTATTCATACATGACATCAATAGCATCGTAAGTCACAGCCAGTGACAAAAACTCTCTTAAAAAAAGGCGATAATAAACAAGTGAGAATTGTTCATCTTTTTATGACAAACGAGGAAAAAGACGTCATAATGAGTTATATTTTTTTTTTACTGACAACCGTGAACAGCATGAGAAATTTTCAAACTGTGTGCGATATTGTAAAATATTTAGCTAATTTGTCTTCATATTTAATATGAGAAAAGGACATCCAAGTCTCGTTTTTCTTTTACGTTCAAGTGTTGCTATCATGCCTGCAGTATCAAAAGAAACAATGTGCTAATTGTCGTAGCTTTTTTCAGTTATTATCTCAGGTGGACAAAATTCAACATTTTGAAATAACAAATGAATTTACATAGTATCAAGTGAGACTGGTTTGTGATTAGCACTCGGGAGACTGACTCAGCGGGGTTACTAAATGGTTATCTTGAAAAAGGCCAATTTCTCAATATTGGGTCTGTCTAATCTATACAATAAAAACAAAATGGTGCCTGACGTTCTCCTTATTGAGAATGGCGCATTTTCACATACCGGAATGTTGTACTGTAAAATCAAGTAAAATGCAATTAATGTAAGCCTGATAACTTTCATCCTTTGAGGAACATTTCTATAGAACTCGTCAATATTCTTTTTCTTTTTTATAGGTAGATATTTCCCTTCTTTAGGACAGCCTTTATTTGTTCCCCAGTTCACATGAATATGTTGTACATTTTGACAATTTCAATATGAAATTTGTATCTGGGCAATAATGCAAACGTAAGGTACAATGGCACTCGCACTCCTCGGGAAGAAAAATACAAAACCTTAATTGCAATTAAATGGCCTGAAAATTTTTGTTGACCTAAAATTCCTCCGAATAAATATTTGTCGACTGTCACAATATATGCAATGAGAAATTCCTCATACCTGATGGTTCCACGTTCTGATGTTTATTCTAAAATTCTGAAAAGATATTCGCAATACAGAATGATCATGTTTCGATGCGGATTAACACCATGTCCGAAACCGACGCTTGTTTGGAAAGGTTGTTCTAGTACTTGGTGACATATGTTCATGCAGATATCTTTGAAGCCTGATACTACCAAACTCAATAACACTTGGAATGTGGACTGCTTAACCACAGTCACTGTATTAAAGAGAAATGTCAGGTGTGAGAATGTGCCGGGAAACTAGCCGTCTCTGTGATGGCTGTCCTTGACACAGCAATGCAAGGAGATTCAACCCATCACTTTCATCGAATAGTCACTTCCTGACAGAATCCCTCAATTGAAATGACACAAAGATCCTGAACGTGAAAATTTATTACTCCCTTTTAGAGGTAATCAGAGTGCTTGCTCAAGTCATCCCAGAAACCCAGGCGTGGCTGAAAGATAGATCAACGAAGGAATGGCAATCGTTATATCACTCTTTGGAGCGCCCTTCGAAACAGTATAGAGCGATATCTCTCAACCCAACATCTGGGATAGACCCTGTTGGTTTGGGAGAGCCAGGAGGATCACGTCAAGCTTCCTACCGTCTTTAACACCTTACCACAGGCCGCCAATGGGCAAGAACCCGTGCTCGAATAAGCCAGCTTAGCCTCGACCACCCAGATGACACGAGGAATTCTTAAAAGGAATAAGACGAAACTAGTTAAACACTATCCTCAGTCTAGAATATATCAAACTTTTCAAAGAGACAAGTGAAGAGACACCAGGAACTGTATGTAGGTAAGATTCCAAAAACTTTAAAGTAAAATTTCAATTTTTATCCTCTCGCTTGAAGGTTGAAGACAGCGAACCGCCGATTATGGGTCATTGGTCCTTGCACCAATACAGTACTGCATATTGAATCTTGTTGAAATTATTATCGTTTTATCAAAGCTGTCCTTCTCTTATGCTATTAATCACTATTATCGTACAATCATATGAAATGCATCATCCACAAAATTCTAAGTTACTCTCTCAAAACATCACTAAGCAGCAGATCCTTTTGTCCATGCGGTCACTGAAAATAAATTTGCACGTCCGTCTCTCTCTCTCTTCTCTCTCTCTCTCTCTCCAGCAGTAAACAATACAACAACCATTTCCCCATAACGGAAAGGGCAAATTCCTTCTACCCGAAGCAATTCATTTCATTTCTATTTCAAAAACTGCACACACAAGTCGTGAACTACACTGCAATACTAAAAAAAAAAAATAGTTTGCAGTAGAAAGAGAGAAAAAATGAATGAAACGCTAAACACCAGGAGAGCTGAGTCACAGGCAGGAGTCGGGAATGCAGCAGCTTTCTTTCCCAAGAGACTCTACGCCGAGTGGAAGAGAGAAAAGGTCAATCAAATATTTGAATTGGCTGGGGCAAGAGAAGAGACGAAAAATGGCGACAGAAGCTACAAAAATAAAAGAGTGGACTGTAAAGAACTGAGGGGAACACATAGAGGGGAAAACAAGACAAAAGGTACAAGAGGCGGACTCAAAATTACATACTAAATAACAAAACATTTTCCACAAAGCTTGAGAGATCGCACAACTACCACCAGATTTCGTACTTCTTTAGTATATGGCTACTTAATGCTGAGAAGAAGTACGTACATATATTACAATTATACATCGATAGTATAAATATAGTATATATTAGATAGATATATTATGATATTTATTATATTATATAATATATATATATATTAATCACAGCTGAATTGCACGTATGACTTCATTAAATAAGCGAATACCACGGAAAATGATAGGCAGAAATCCAAGCGCTTTTGTCTTTATTAAGGCATCGTCAAGGAACGAACTGCATTTCATTCGTTCCTTGACGATTTCTTAATAAAGACGAAAGCGCATGGATTTTTCTGCCTATCATTTTCCTGTGGTATTCGCAATATATATATATATATATATAATATATATATATATACATATATACTAGAAGATATATATATATAGATCTATATCTATATATATAGATATATATATATTATATATATATATATATATATATATATATATATATATATATATATATATATACGTGTGTGTGTGTGTGTGTATTCAGAGAGAGAGAGAGAGAGAGAGAGAGAGAGAGAGAGACGAGAGAGAGAGAGAATCAACTATTTATTTGTTATGGAAAGATAAATATAAACCAATCACTGACTAACTCTCCGTACGCTATCTACTGTCTCAGTAAAAGTGGTCCATTGTCGCAGATTGAAACGCAAAGGGAAAACTACGAGAGGTTGTTTCTTGTTACCAGACTAAAGAGAAAAAGAAAAGAACGTAATACTATGAAGATACCTGAATAATTCCATCCAGTACAGCTGCTCATGGTATGTGGGATTTTTTTTTTTTAAGGCAAGTTTATGAATACTAGCGGGATCAACATGGTATGTATTTTACGTAAAATAAATGGTAAATATTACGTCAAGGGGGGAATCTGAATATTGTTCTGATGACCTGAAAGGCAGAAACAAGAACACTTTAGCATGTCAAAAAAGTATTTGACAATTTTTTTTTTGAGAAATCAATATCTATTTAAAAGGTTAAATCGCAAAATATTTTTCCAGTACGTTATACGTTCGTGGCAGTGTCAATCTTATGAAGGTAGGTAGGTAGGTAGGGGGGAGAGAGAGAGAGAGAGAGAGAGAGAGAGAGAGAGAGAGAGAAAGGAAATACGTAAACTAAGCCCCCAACTGCAGCCAAACCAAAGACGAAACACAATGGAATTTCAGAATAAAAGTATACTTGGAGGTAGGAGGCAAAAGGAAAACGAAAAAAAGGTCGAAAATAAAATGTCTTCGTGAAAAAGACGAATTAAAGAAGATATACGATCAGAACGATAAACAGGGGTCGTGTAAAAGAATGTCAGAAAATCGAGAACCTTAAGAAAGAAACGGGAAATACTTGGCTCTCTTTGACCCTTCTTTGCAACTGTGATGAAAGTACCTGAGGATTTCTTCGAACTGGAAGAGAAAGACTGAAAAGTAGAATGATTTCGTTGCAAAGACATTTTTGCTCTACAGACTGATTTTATCTTCTCGTCCCAGTTTTCTTATACATATACCAATATCCTATATATATATATATATGTATATATATATATATATATATATATATATATATATATATATATACAATATATATATATATATATATAATGCTATTATTATGAACTACCTAAATCCATGATATATATATAGATATAATACATACAATAGATATATAATATATATATATATATATATAGATATATATATATATATATATGATATATATATATATATATCATATATATATATATATATATATTTATATATATATCTATATATATAGATATATAAGTATATATATATATATATTCTATATATAGATATATATATACTATATATATATAATATAATATATAATCTATATATATATATAGATATATATATATATAGATATATATATATATATATACATATTGTTATGAAGTGCTAAGTCTCTGGTTACTACGCTTACCATTCAGTTTATTGTTACCTCACAAAAGCCAGACACCTGGAACCCTCATCACAGGTATTAAACGACTGAATACTCTAAAGGCAACAGTGATCTTAACAACTTACCAGTATTGCAGATCAGACTAAGTTCATCAAAACAGGTGTGAGGTAATCTTATAAGAAATTAAATTAATCAAAGGGCATCACTCCATCAACAACTTTAAAAGTCTAAGTATTTCCCTGATTTCAGAAGTCTAAGTACTTCCCTGGTTCTAAGTCACTTCAAGTAAATTGAAGGAAAGCAGATCAATTACCACTCTATGTTTCTACCTAACATCAATATAATCAAATGCAAAATATACTGGTTAGAAATGGAAATTCTATAAAGATAAAAATTTTTTAAATACAAAAATTTCTTATGAAACTCAAAATTTATAAGTGAAATTCACAATATCAGGGAAAATTACTGTTACTTGAAAACAAAGTGAAGTTTAATTAATTCTTGAATCATTTAAGTAAAATTAAATCAAAATTAATTTATCACAAAATTCAAGAAAATTAATTCAATCAAAATTCAAAAGTGTTAGGCAATAATTGAAAATTTTAAATTAATTCACAAGTGCTAAACAATAACAAAACTTGAAAAGAATTCTAAGTAAATACAAATTAATTCACAGTGTTAAATTTAATTAAATGTGCAATGACTAAGTAATGAAAATAACTAAGTCATTTAAATTGTGAGTGTAAATGAAAATACAGAAAAATGTGGACAGTATCAAAATAAAAAGGTACACTTCAATAAGAAAATGAAAGAATGCACAAAATGAAACAAACACAAAACACAAAAATTTGCAATGTGTAAAATTGTAAATCTTTTCACTCAAAACATTGTAACCATCAGTTTTTACCAAACCACTGTTCCTATCAGTTATTAGTTAACCGCTGTCCCTATCCGTTATTAGTTGTTATCTAACCAATGTTCCTATCAGTTATTAGTTTCTTACCAAACCATCATAACCATTAGATATTAGTTTTTAGATGTTAGTTGCAACTAATAAAAATATAACACTCTTTACCTTGGTACACCAACTTCTTTCTTTGCTGCAGTCTTGTTTTACACTTTCACAAAAACCAGGCACCGTTACGAAACAATGTTTGTTCAGATTCCACAAAAACACCATTTAACACTAAATAAACTCTAAGAAATATCAAATATGAAATTCTCAAGTTACGAGTGACCAGTTTATAAGTACGAAATCGTTACGTTACTTTAAGATCAAAAGTGCTATGCGATGGAGAGAGAGAGAGAGAGAGAGAGAGAGAGAGAGAGAGAGAGAGAGAGAGAGAGAGAGAGAGAGAGATATCTGATCGCCTCGAGGATCTAAGATCTAATGAAATTCTCTTCCCTTGCAAAAACTGGACTGAGGAGATGACACAAAACGTTTTTAGCACAAATGCTTCCAGAAGCTTCGAAATCTTACGCAACTTTTTATACAAAATGTGTAATCTGCATGTGGCACGCGGCAAAGACATACGTGTACAAGACCAGTATACAATAATGTTTGTAGCTGATCGAGACGAAGCAGAAGCCCTTATCTTACTTGATGACAGATTCCCAACATACAAATGAAGTCTCGATCTCGCTTATCAAACGTTTTGACAGATTAGGAAAGCAAATGGATCTCGCAGTTCCTCTAATCTCACAGTGCTGACATAATAGGGAAACAATCGTAGTTTCAAACAGACAAAGAAAATCTCTCTCTTTTTACGTTCTACGTTATATATATATTCTTTTCATATTATGTTATGCAAAATCTGAACACACATTTAAAACATCCTATCTCTAAGCTATCTAGGAATCTGAAAAAATGTTAAACAATTCTACATAACATTTTATACAGTCTCAGAGGAGATATATGCATTTTGAAAGTAGCAATATATAATAATAATAATAATAATAATAATAATAATAATAATATATATATATATATATATATATAATATATATATATATATATATATATATATATATGTGTGTGTGTGTGTGTGTGTGTGTGTTTGTGTGCAAATATACATACGTATATATATATGTATCTATATCTATCTATCTATCTAACTATCTATATATACTATATATTATATATATATATATATATATATTATGACGGAACGTCACACTTATTTGTAATAATTATTTGTAACTATGAAATTATCGGGTGTTTAATGTTCAACGCCATCTATTATCAGTTATGTTAACTATTCTACATTATCCTTGGTTTCTTTTCCTTAACTTAGTCATACAGATGTTTGCATTCCTTAGTTTTCGTTACACTTGTTATTTGTATTTTTCTTTAGAGAACTATTCAGTGCAGTGTTGAAAACATCTTTTTCTTTTGCTTATCATTATTAGTGTTTTTGTGATATTACGTGTGAAAGTAATTATATTGGAATTTAAGTTTTTTTAGTTAAGTATTAAATTATCGATAGTCTTTAGCGTTTAATTAAGATCCTGCTGGATTGGAGAAGTAATTAAAAGTGGTTAAAATAGAGGTGAAAATAAATAATACGTGAAGCAGACAAAAAGAATATTTTTGTTGGTGGTGATATTTTAAATTTATGAGGGATAATTGAGTGATTACAGACCAGCAAAATCCCCACACCTAGCCACCAGGTAAGATTCCTCAAGTCCCGTCCATAAGTGGGGGCCTGTCCGGATTGATCTAGTCTTTTTGTTTGTGACTATTTAAAGTGCAAAGAAACTTAAGTGAGTTATTTATATAAGTGATAGTTATTTGTATTGACTGTTTTCTTTGTTATTTTCTTAACCATCCAATCCAGCATTTCATATCTTCACACGTACGCTGAATGGTTCTCTCACTCAAAATCGGTATCTGTAAAATAAAGGATAGACCAGTAATTAAATATTAATTGGTTGGGTTCTGTGCTATGTAGCCCTTCTACTCCGCCTTATTTTACGAGCCAAAATCAAGGTTCTCTTCTGCCATAAACTACTTCTTACATGCATATTGTGCTAATCTAGATATCATGTTTGTGCGCTATCGTGAGACCATTCGATCACTAATTGATCTCGGCCTTTATGTTGGCCATCCAATTTCAGTTAATCTATTTTCAGACTGTGTATTCTATTTGCGGTCTCATTAAATTTGTCTTGAGAAATTGTAGTAAAATTCATGAGTTATATCTTGGTGTCAAATGTGTGTATATTAAATTAATGGCATAACCTAGTGTGAATATAATACCTTGATATAATCTCGCTCTATTAAAATTACTTGGGGTAATCCTTCAGAATGTCGTTTAATTTGGAGAAATTTATGAACGATATAAAAGGGGAAATTTTGAGTTTACGTTATGCCAAGAAACAGGAATTATTGTCTGTAGCCCAGAGATGTGGTCTTGAGGTCGATCCAAAACATGTGAAAGCTGTCATTATTGGTAATATCCTGCAATTCTTAATAGATAAGGGAAATCATCGAAGATGATGATGAGGACGTCGATGAATTGCGATCCCTTACTGGAGCATATGCCACCCCTGGAATAGATCCAAATATTGAAAAGTTGCGTCTTCAAATACATTTGCAACAAGAACAACAGAAAACTGCTGCACTAGAACTTCAAAAGCATCAGGAATTATTGGCGTTGGAGTATGAACACAAGTGTAAAGTGGCTGAACTAGAGATACAAAAGGAACAGAAGTCGGCAAATATACAGATTAAGCTGAAAACTGATGGAGAGATACCCAGTAAGTTCGACATACTCAAAGCTAAAAGCTACTTCCGGATTTTGATGAAAAGGACCCAGAGGTATTCTTTACAACGTTCGAAGACACTGCTAAAAACCTTGAAGTGGCCTCAGGAGCAATGGGTAATGGTTGTCAGAAATCAGTTCAAAGGTAAGGCAGCATATGTAATCTCTCAGATGGTTAAAGTAAAGGAGTATGATGTGATTAAAAAGGCAGTTTTAGATGCTTATGCCATCACAGCTGAAGGTTATCGGCAACAGTTCCGCCACTCTTACAAAACGCCTTCACAAACTTTTGTTGAATTTTGTAATGACAAAGTTAGGAAATTTACAAAGTGGTTGCAAAAGACAGGTGTTTCAGATTTTGAATCCTTACAAAATCTTATCTTAATGGAAGAGTTTATTAGGAAATTACCAAGTAACATTGCTACCTTCATTCTCGAAAAGGGAGAAACCAATTTGTTGAAAGCAGCCAGTTTAGCTGATGATTATTATTTGATCCATAAAACATATAAACCATTTAACAAATCTATTCCTTCATCATCCACAGCATATTGTTCCTATTGTAAGCAGGAAGGGCATCCCATAGAGAACTGTCCTAATCCTTCGTGCAAAAAGTCTGATGTTGGAAAGAATTCTCCGAACCCTAATAGGAAGGATAATAAGAAAACATTTCATGTTGCTGCTCAAGAATTAGATGAGGACGTCTTCAAACCTTTCACTTGAAAGGCACCGTCAATGGTATTCCAGTGGACTTGCTTACGGGATACAGGATCCTCCCAAACTGTGGTAGCTCTGCCCTCACAGGACTTCAAACTGAGACATGAGTATGTTACCGTTTCTGACCTCAGTACCACCAAATCCATGCCTTTGGCAGAGGTGAATTTACAGTGTCCTTACTATCAAGGTAATGTTTTAATTGCAGTTTCACGAGATCCTTTGCCTTGTTCATCTATCCAGCTTTTAATTGGTAATGATCTTGCAGGGGCCATTGTTAATCCAGTAGTATCTGATCCTGATATTATTATAGAAAATGAGTCCAATAAATCAGATAATGCTGTTATTCAAATGGCATCAATTAAACCAATTGTTATAGATAATGGCAATAGAGTAGAGAAGACATTAGACCTTATAAATATGACCAAATCAAACTTCAAGGACTTGCAGAATAAAGATCCTGCCCTTAAGGCTCTTTGGAAGAAAGTTGCAGACCCAGATGATAATCCCAAAACTCCTTACTTTTATCTTGATAAAGATTTGCTTTTTCGACATTTTAGGTCCTCCAAAGCACCAGCAACCACAACATGGTTTGACTGTCATCAACTTGTTGTGCCACTCTCTCTAGTTCCAGCTCTTCTTGAATTAGCCCACTCTCATGTGAACCACTTTGGAGTCAACAAGACTTACTCTACCTTGGCTGACGACTTCTTCTGGCCTGGGATGAAGAAGGACATTCAACAGTTTATTAAAGCATGTCATCATTGCCAGACTACAGGCAAACCCAATGAGAGACTTCCACCAGCTCCTCTTCAGCCCATATCCGTACCAAAGTTTCCATTTGAGAGGATTATCATAGATTGTGTTGGCCCAATGCCTAGGACTAAGCAAGGTATGAGTATTTACTTACGTTCTTTGCCCAACAACTAGATATCCCATAGCAGTGCCAGTAAAGAATATAAATGCTAAAACTATAATTGGTCAACTTGTCAAAATTTTCACAACCTATGGATTTCCAAAGACATTGCAATGTGATAGAGGCACAAACTTCACTAGTAAGATTTTTCAACAAGCTATGAGAGAATTCAATATTCATAACATATATGCTTGCTTATCATCCCCAAAGTAATGGTTGCACTAGAAAGGGTTCACCAAACTATTAAAAATCTACTTCGGAAGTACATGCAGGAAACTTCAGAACAGTGGGATAAAGACATTGATCTTCTGATGTATATTATACGAAGTGTACCACAAGAGTCCATTGGAGTGTCCCCTTTCGAATTAATGTTCGGAAGAAAGCCCCGTACCACTCTCAGTATGGTGAAGGAAAATCTAATTCACAACAAGGAAGAGGAGATTACAAACATTTTGTCATATCTACAGGACTTAAAAGATAAAATTGTATCACTTCATGTATTTGCTAATACTAATCTTTTGCATTCCCAGGAGAAGATGTCCCGCTTATATGATAAAAAGGCAAAGCTTCGTGTTTTTCAGCCAGGAGATGAGGTGCTTGTCTATCATCCAATACCCGGTTCCCCTTTACGTGAAAAATTTATGGGACCTTACAAAGTGCTTCAAAGAATTTCTAAGGTAAACTATGTTCTCTCTACTCCTGATCGTAGACGATCAAAGCAACTAGTGCATGTGAATTTGTTGAAGGCATATCAAGCACCTACTCAAATGGTAAGTCATCTCTCAATTTCTTCTGAGGCGAAAATACTACCACTAGAGGAAACTTCCACAGAATTGCTCCTAGATCTTCCTGAAGATGATCAACTAATTAACTGGAAAGACAACACCAACAGTCAGATTCTAAAATCCTTGCCCCGTTATTTACAGAATACCATCTCCTCAGAGAAAATTACTATCTCAATTGCTCTCCAGGTTTCATGATGTATGTTCTGACAACTTGCAGGGAAGTCAAACCATTCAACATGACATCGTCATCGAGTCAGGTGTTACTCCCATACGCCAGACGTACTACCGTATGGGTGGGCAAGAAGTTGGACTCGTTGAAACAAGAGGTACAGTATTTACTAGATAATGACCTTGCAGAACCAAGCACTTCACCATGGGCTTCACCCTGTCTCCTAGTACCTAAACCTAATAATCAACTAAGACACTGTACTGATTATCGTAAGTTAAATAAGGTAACCGTAAAAGATTCATTCCCATTACCTAGAATCAATGATATCCTTGATAGCATTGGTAATAAGAAAATTCTTACACGGATAGACTTAATGAAAGGCTATTACCAAGTACCTCTAACTCATTCAGCTAAAGAAATCTCATCATTTATAACTCCATTTGGGTTATTCTCTTATAAGGTCATGCCATTTGGTTTAACTAATGCGCCTGCCACCTTTCAAAGGATGATGTCAGAGGTAATAAGAAATATGAAAGACACTTACGTATATGGATGAGTGGTGGTAGCTAGTGACGACTGGGACGAACACCTGCAGACCCTCGAAGAACTCTTCCATCGCTTCAGATCTTCAAGGTCAACAGTTAATTTGGCCAAGAGTGCCTTGGGAGAGCTAAGGTAACTTATCTAGGGCATACCATCGGAGGTGGAAGTATAATTCCCAAAGACACCAACATTACAAGTATACTTGATTATCCAATTCCAACAAACAAGAAAGAGTTAAAATCATTTCTAGGAATGACTTCATACTATTCTCGCTTTATTAAGAACTACTCTGAAAGAATCACAGCTGCTTTATATAATTTAACATCTCCAAAGATCTCTTTTATTGGAAGAAAAGCATCAACAGCTCTTTAATAATCTTAAGAGTATTTATATCTAAACCTATTCTTAAAGCCCCAAACTTCAATCAAGATTTTTTACTCCAGGTAGATGCAAGCAATTCGGGATACGGTGCAGTACTACTACAGATGTCATCAGCTTGCAAATCTGGAGATGAGCCGCCACTGGACTACTTGTTTCCAGTATCTTATTTCTCAGGCTCATTCAAAGGTTCACAAATTAGATGGGCAACCATAGAAAAGGAGCTTTTTGCCATCATAGCTGATCTTCGTCACTTTGCTCCATATTTAGAAATGCAACCACAAGGTCCCATGGTCTATACAGATCATCGACCTTTAACCTTCCTGGATAGATCTCGACTACTGA
>NC_087212.1:51429196-51464196 GCF_015104395.2 Macrobrachium nipponense
TTAACAGAAATGAAAAACTCTTTCTTTATTTTGCGTCTGATAATTTATAAACAAAAGGTTTTTGGTTAATGCCATATCTCGAATATCGGTTCATGAACTTCATTCGGTAAATTGGTTTCATTCATTTTCTCGTATCTAATTTAAAAGGATTCTAAATGTACGTACGTATGTATGCTGTACTTGATTCAAATGAGAGATCTGAACTTCAGCCCTCAGGTAGCATTTTAACTGACAGTTACAGTATTCGTATTAATCATGAGAAAAAGTAATATTCTACCCTAAGCGGGCCGCTTGTTTCCGAACGGGGAAAAAAGTTCCCTTGGCTGGGTGGGCAAATCTGTGTGCTAGCAACTCGGAAGACAAGAGTTCGAATCTTGCTTGAAAGCTAAAGTTCAATTCTCTCTATCATTGTCAGCTACAGCAGTGGTCCCCAACCTATGGTCCGCGGACCGGTGCTGGTCCATGGTGTATGATTTGCTGGTCCGCCAAATTGCTTTACTCGATACTTACCATTTTATTCATAATCTTAGAAAAATAATAATCTGTCAAACTAACTTTATATATTTTTATTCCAAGTAAGCAACTAATATTAACAAGTGAAATATAAGTAACTAACATTAAAAAATGGAATATACTGAGTGTGACTATTAATTGTATAATGGCCACAGGATTAATAGTATTAATGATGATGAAGACAGCGCAACGAAATGTAAGCAAACTTTACAGGTCACTCCGCCAGTGATGAGTTGCGTGAACAGCGTTATGAAGGAACAACTGAGCCTCCAACTAAAAGAATAAAAAAAAAACGGCCTAACCGTAGTTTCGTTCGGAAATATGATTCTTCATATTAGAAATTTGGGTTTATTAAAATAAATGAAGGTGAATGTGACCAACCCAAGTACATTATTCTTTCTAATGATACAATGCAACCGTCCAAACTAAAAAGACATTTCAACACAAATCACGGTGAACTAGCAGTGAAACCTCAGGAATACTTTGAAAGAAAGCTAAAGGAACTTAGTGTGAAAGAAATTTGTCTCTCCAAATCAGGCTGCATTGAGAGCTTCTTACAGAGTACCACTTCGCATTGCAAAAGCTAAAAAGCCTTGCAGTATTGGCGGAGACTTAATAATGCTGAGATGTTTGGTGAGTCATCTCTCAGTAAGATTTGAAACATATCCCTATCAAATAATATGGAAACGAGGAGGATCAATTGTTGCAGCAACTACAGGCATCTCAATACTTCGCTCCAAATTGACGAATCTGCCGATGTTGCAAATAACGTAATTTTAATTGTTTATGTAAGATATAAATACAGTGATGACTTTAAGGAAGAATTGCTATTTATCCATGAACTGTCATCACACTACAGGTGCTGCAAATTTTGAAGCTTTGAATAACTATGTAGTAAAAACTGGGTTAAAAGGGAGTGTTGTGTTGGTATCAGCGATGACAAGACGTTACTCAGGTGTCACAGCAAAGGTTAAGGAGGTTGCCCCCAACTGTAAAGCTACACACTTAATGATTCATCGAGAAATCTAGCAACAAAAAAATTGGATGTGGAACTCAATAATGTTTTATTGGAAACTGTTAAAGCTGTGACTTTTGTAAAGGCCAATGCACTCAATTTACCATACAGAAGTGAGATGTCTTTCACGAGGTAAGGTTTTAACACGTGTGTTTGAAATACGCAATGAGTTAGTAATGTTTTTGAAAGACAGAAATCCCGATTGAGCAAATATGTTTCAAGATACTAACTGGGTTGCTAAGTTAGCCTATTTGAGTGACATATTTTTGCTTCTGAATCAGCTTAATTTGTCCCTACAAGGCAGGAATTCTTCAATTTTTCGAATGTCATATAGGATTGATGGGTTCAAAAAGAAATTGCTGGTCTGGCATAATAGAATCGAAAGAAAATGTTTTGATATGTTTCCCAGTGTTGCCTCAGCTGTTGATGATCAGAGAGAGGAGTCGAATCGATGGAAGAATAGGAAGGGGTGTGAACGCAGCGGGAGACGAAGGAAGAATAAAAATCCTCCGATGCTCTCTCTTGCTATAAAACAACTTCCACAGCTCTTTAGGACACGCACGGCATTCCGTGCAAGGATTCCTTATTGTACAAACATTAGAGCGACAACTACTACACGTGATGTGGGGAACGGTCGCCGCCGAAGCCAAAAAACGAGAACACGGAAAACCTGAAGTTCCGGGGCACACACGTTGACGAGGCCGAGGAGCAGAAGAAGCCATAATAACAGTCACACACACACACACACACACACACTAAACACAATCGAAACGAGCAAAGAACCGGGTAAAGGTCGAGAGAGGTCAACCACAACTCTCGCCCAGGCCGTTAAGAAAAGACTGACGCGGTGGCGTAGGTGTGTGGTTCTTGACCACTCTTCATCCGATATACGCAAGCGTTGCCAGACCTCTCAAGATTCCTTGCTTTCATCTGTGTTTTAACTGGATCCAGCTAGGCGCTAGAAATTATCCTATTGTTAAGACCCCAGGTTTGTAGCTATGAAAAATACAAATTGTCTTAGAAAATTTGTCATTTTGAAATGTATCATTGCAAAACATTCAAATTCTCTTCTTGAGCATTTTTCTACTTACTTTCCTGAAGAAGAGGACCCACGAGCAGGAAATGAATGGGTTCGTAGTCCTTACTCAGACTCACATGAGAAAAATTTATATTCACTGCAAGAGGATCAGCTAATTGAGTTGTCAAATGATGAAGGATTAGAATCTTTGTATAAAACATTACCTGCATTTTGGATTCATGCCGTGGAGAATTTCCTAAACTAAGTGCCATTGCTTTGAATCTGTTATGCTAATGTTATTCTCATAAACTTACCTGTGTGAAGCAGGGTTCTCGGTACTTAGTAACATTGAACCACGTCTTGAGAAACTTGTTTCAGTAAAGCAAGCTCAAAAAATCTCACTAATTTAGTTACCCTGGTTAAGATAACTAATAAGTGTTTTTGATTGACTTTATACTTAGACCCTGCGGGCTGCATCCCCCCCACAGTTCCAGAGGCGGCTGGGCGATGTCCGCCATGGGTCCCGGGACGAGCCTGCCAAGGGTCCCAGGAAATGAGGATGATGTCCACCATGTGTCCCAGGAAGGGCGGGCCAGCCAGGCGATGTCCTCCACGTGTCCCGGGATGAGTGTTCCGGACCCACCACAGGTCCCAGGACAGGCAGGCGATGTCCACCACGGGACCCAGGATGGGCCGGCAATGTCCGCCACGTGTCCAGGGAAGGGCGGCCCGGGCCCGCAACGGGTCCGGGGACAGGCAGGCGATGTATGCCATGTCTCCCAGGACAGATGGGCAGGTGATGTCAGCCACTGGTTCCGGGACAGGCAGGCAAGGCTCCCCAAGGGCCCCAGGACAGGCACGACGGGCAGGCAATGTTCGCCATGGGTCCCAGGAGAGGTGAGCAGGGCCTACCATAGGTCCTGGGACAGGCTGGCGATGTCTGCCACATACCCCGGGATGGGCAGGTAAGGCCTGCCACAGGTCCTGGGACAGGCGGGCTGGGCATGCCACGGGTCCTGGTACGGGGTGGGGGGTGTCAGCCACGGGTTCCTGGATGGTCAGGCCAGGCTCGCCACGGGGCCCAAGACGGGCACAACGGGTGGGCAATGTTCACCATGGGTCCCAGGACGAGCGGGTCGGGCACACCAGGGGTACCGGGATGGGCAGGCAATGTCCGCTACGGGTCCCAGGATGGGTGAGCAGGGCCTAGCATAAGTCCGGGGACAGGCTGGCGAAGTCCCCCACATATCCTGAGACGGGCAGGTAAGGCCGGCCACAGGTCCTGGGATGGGCAGGCAACGACCAGTGGCTGCAGAACGCCCGTCCTGGGACCCATTGAGGACATCGTCCGCCCATCCTGGGACCTGTGTTGACAGATGCCTGCCCATCCCAGGACCTGTGGAGGCCCTGGCCAACCCATACTGGAACTTGTGGTAGCCATCGCCCGCCCATCCAGAGATCCAGGGCGGACATCACCTGCCCATCACGGGACACATGGTGGACATCGCCCACCCATCATGAGACCCGTGGCGGGCCCGGCCGGCCCAGCCTGTCCATCCCGGGACACGTGGTGGACACCGCCCGCCCGTCCTGGGACATTTGGGGGACCGGCCTACACGTCCCGGGTCACGTGGCAGACACCGCCCGCCCATCCCGGGACACATGTGGCGGACATAGCCCGCCCATCCTGAGACCCGTGGTGGGCCCGGCCTGCCCGTCACGGGACCCGTTTTGGACCCAGCCTGCCCGTCCCGAGACCCATGGCGGGCCTGGCCCGCCCGTCCCAGGACCCGTAATGAACACTGCCCACCCGTCCCAGGACCTGTAATGGACACTGCCCACCCATCCCAGGACCCGTGATGGACACTGCATGTCCATCCCGGGACCCGTGCTGGGTCTGGCCCGCCCGTCGCAGGACATGTGGCGGACACCTCCCGCCCGTCCTGGGACCCGCTGCGGGCCCGGCCTGCCCGTCCCGGGACCCGCTTGGGCACGGCCCGCCCGTCCTGGGAAATGTGGTGGACACCGCCCGCCCGTCCTTTGACCCCTGGTGGTCCCGGGCTGCCCTACGTGTCCTGGGACACATAGGGGACACCGCCTGCCCGTCATGGGACCCGCGACAGAAACTGCCAGTCTGTCCCGGGACACGTGGCGGGCCCAACCCGCCCATCCCGGGATGCGTGGCGGACACTGCCCGCCCGTCACGACCCGCCCGTCACAACTTGCCCATCCCAGGACACGTGGTGGACACGCCTCGCCCGTACTGGGACACATGGCAGAAACTGCCCGTCCGTCCTGGAACACTCGGCGGGCCCGACATGCCCGTCCCAGGATGCGTGGCGGACATCGCCCGCCCGTCCCGGGACCCGTCCCGCCCATCCTGGGACACGTGGTGGACACTTGCCCGACCGTCCCGGGACCCATGGCGGGCCTTTCCTGCCCATCCTGGGACACTTGGCGAACACCTGGATTTTCTCCACGAATACCCTCATTTTCTTCACCATTTAAATTATCTTCCCCTTTTTCTTTCCCTTCCAGGAATCAATAAAACTCTAAGAAAACTTTTTAACATATTTATTTCCGTTCAGGGTTGAGAAAGCAAGCTTATTACAAAATAGAAAATTCCCCTTCAGTTAAACATATATGAAAATATATTAATTCCGAGGTAGAGTGAATTAGATATTAAAGGACATTTGTAGCCCGATATATGTATATGAATCACGTTAATGTGATATGACTTATATAATGGCTACGTGCGGGCAAAAACACTAAAACGCTACCGAGAACGAAGTGGGTTTGATGCAGTCTCCAAAACTACAAATACCTGAAGTGCGACAGGTATTTGAGGTGGGAGACGGCATAAACTTATATCCTCTTGCTGTGGCGGGGAGGGCTAAGGCTTCACTGCCAGTCCTGGAATTGAAGATGTCGATGGTTCGTGCCCGTCGGCCGGCAATTCTATTATCGTCTATAAAATTCCCCTTCGCTTAAACATATATGAAAATATATTAATTCCGAGGCAGAGTGAATTAGATACTAAAGGACATTTGTAGCTCGATATGTGTATATGAATCACGGTAATGTGATATGACTTATATAATGGCTACGTGTGGGCAAAAGCACTATAATGCTACCAAGGATGAGGTGAGTTTGATGCAGTCTCCAAAACTACAAATACCTGAAGTGCGACAGGTATTTTAGGTGGGAGACGGCATAAACTTATATCCTCTTGCGGTGGCGGGGTGGGCAAAGGCCTCACTGCCAGTCCTGGAATTGAAGATGTCGATGGTTCGGGCCAGCCGGCCGGCAATTCTATTGTCGTCTAGAAAATTCCCCTTCGATTAAACATATATGAAAATATATTAATTTCGAGGTGGAGTGAATTAGATATTAAAGGACATTTGTAGCTCGATATATGTATATGAATCACAGTAATGTGATATGGACATTATAGATATATATATATATATCATATCACATTACTGTGATTCATATATATATATATATATATATATATATATATATATATATATATATATATATATATATATATATATATATATATATAATGTCCCAAACACTGGTCACCTTTTAGACATGCTGTCTACACACAAGGAACGCCAAAGGATGTGAACGAATCAAAAGTATACTAAATCAGGAATGTGCACACCAGAAAGGGACTACTGAGACCACTATCAGGGTAATACTAAATCAGGAATGTGCACACCAGAAAGGGACTCTTGAGACCCACTACTCAGGGTAATAATGACAGCCCTTACGCAAGCATATCGCGCGTCCGAACGTGTGTACGTGTGTATGTGTGTACGCACGTGTGTGCTGTCGTAATATACGTGATGTTGCGACAGTACAAAGAGAGAGAGAGAGAGAGAGAGAGAGAGAGAGAGAGAGAGAGAGAGACGAGAGAGAGAGAGAGAATGGCTACGCTTGTTAATGATGACGTTTTTTTCAGGATCACAAACCGTGACCAAGTAGTGTTTTTTTTTCTTCTTTTTTCGAAATAGCATATTCAGGAACTTGACCTCTTTCTCCTTAAAGGAATGAGTGATGGCCACAGCTGTGAGTCAAAATAGATCAATGTGAAATGACTGTTAATAGTGTGCACTTTATAATCTTACATTTTACAAGTATCTGTTTATCTATCTAGTTATCTGTTACTTTCTGTTACTAATTTCTATTGAACACCATAATATTCTTGGGAAGCTTGAATTTCAAGTCAGTGGCCCCTTTGGTGGGCCTGTTCCATATGAATACGGTTCTACCGTTTTCTTATTTTTTCGGCCCTGGGCAAGAACAATACCTCTGGTTGCCCGTCCCAACTCCCCTTAACAATTCCCACGTCCGTCAACAATCATTATGCCAATGAGTGACGTGAATCATTGGGTAATAATAATTCAGTGAGACAGAACTCGTGCGTAACGCTGGCCACTCGTTTCTTCAGGATGTGTAGACACCGGATGTCTGATACCATTTAGAATTTTTCCGTTTCCTGATTTCGTGAACTAGTATATCGTCCGTTCTATTTTAACCTTTTTAGCCTTTCTAGGGGACCGTCGTAGTCTCAAAGTTATTATTATTATTATTATTATTATTATTATTATTATTATTATTATTATTATTATTATTATTATTATTATTATTCTAAAAATGAACCTCATTCATATAGAACAAGCCCACCACCACAGGGTCCAATGACTTGAAATTCAAGCTTCCAAAGAATAGTATTTTGCCGTTCATTGGAAAGAAGTAATAACAGAAGGTAATGGGAAATACAGAATGAAGAGATCACTAATCACAGAGAGAGAGAGAGAGAGAGAGAGAGAGAGAGAGAGAGAGAGAGAGAGAGAGAGAGAGAGAGAGAGAGAGAGAGAGAGAGAGAGAGAGTTTCATTAGCGACTTCTGTTTGTGATGGTTAATTTTTCAGAAATCATTTTCACAAGCAATTGATAATAGTTAACAAAAGTCCCCCTTCTCAAATGATTCTCCAATGAATTCTTTAGTTTAATTGAACGTTTGCAACAAGTAAGCACACACAAATACAATCACACATGCACGCACGCACAAGCAAATCCTGTATAGTAGTACCATTCTATACCATCTTTCTTCGTAACTAGAGTGACGATCACATTCAAATGATCACAAGAAATAGCAATGCTGTCAGTTCATACCGAAACAACGAAATCAATTTGAAAACCAAGCGTTCATTAGGCAGAAATCTTACGTTGACTTCCAGATCTCCAAAATTTTAAAGGATAGACTCAATGGCGAATAGACTCTGGACTTGGACTATTATAACCAACTATACTCGGTTTTTTTCCATCTGTCCACCGCGCTGTGGTGCTCGCACATGGTAACACTGCGTCCCGGGCTTTAGATAGTTACATTCAGCTTAGTCAACAATAACAACAATATCCCATTTCGAATATTAACGGTGTAATTCGCATATTATAAATTATTAAAACACTTTTCAGTTGCAAATGTACACCCAGTTATCCTTTTATTTACCTAAAACTTATACATAGCGTAACTATCTAAAGCCCAGGACGCAGTGTTACCATACGCAAACACCACAGGCTGGTGGACAGATGGAAAAAAAACAGAGTATAGGCTAAAGCATGAAAAGGGCTACTACAGACGTAGACTCAGGCTGCTCTCCCTTATTATGAAATTATCGTTAGCAGTAGTCGTCAGTTTTTTTTTTTTTTTTTTTTTTTTTTTTTTTTTTTTTTTTTTTTTTTAATAAAATTTAATACTATCGCTCCTTTATGGTTCGGTAACTACCAGACACACAAAATGAACCTTGATTAGTACTGCCAGCCTCTTGGAGAGAGGCCTCGGTAGCATTCCATAGTTTTACTATCCTTTTTATTATATTTGTAACAAACGTATGTATGTATGTATGAGTAATAGGAAAAGTGCTATTTTTATTTAGGTGAGAAGGAAATTATGTCTGGGGCACAGAAGGACCAAGTTGTGTTTTCAGGAAACGTTGTGTTGCGTTGTAAGTACGTATGTTGTTTTTATAAGTTTTAGCTTTTTATAAAGAAATCTATTGCAATGGCAATTTGTCTGTCCATCCGCACTTTTTCTGTCCGTCATCAGATCTTGAAAACTACTGAGGTTAGGTGGCATTTTATACTTATTATAAGTTAAAACTTGCGTGTCAGCTGACCAATGGTTAAATTGAACATAGAGATAAGTGACGTAATTAGTTAATTAACTTTGAGTCATAAGCTCATCTGTTGTCATATATAGATATAGATTTTTTTGGCATTATGCCAAGCACTGGGGCAACTAAGGCCATTCAGCGCTGAAACGGAAACCGACAGTAAAAGGTTTGAAAGGTGTAATAACAGGAGGAAAACCTCAAAGCAGTTGCATTATGAAGCAGTTGTTAGGAGAGGGTGGACAGTAAGATAGAGGAAATAGAATATGAACGGAGGAACAGTAAAGGGAATAAAAGGGGTTGCAGCTCGGGGCCGAAGAGACGCTGCAAAGAACCTTAAAGTAATGCCTACATTGCACCGAAAGAGGTGCACTGAAGGCACTAACCCTCTACGGAGAATAACTGAGAGCTATCAAAGAACAATTCAAAGTAGGTTTCGTCAGTTAACACTCAGAAAATGAATATTATAACAAAAATTATTACAAAGAAAAAATTACTAATGACGTCACATATCTTCGTGTTCATTTTAACCTTTGTTCAACTGACAAGCAGGTTTTAACTAAAAAAAAATATAGGCTTACGTTTGCAACACGACTTTCCTGAGAACACAACTTCTTCGCCCTATTATGCGTGTGATACAATTTCCTGTTCACATAAACTAAAGAAAAAAAACTTTACTCATCAAATTTTTGTAGCAATATTTCCCAAAACGATGATATACGTATTTTCGTCAACTGGTCTGGTCACAAAAATGAAATAGGAAAATGGGTCTAGGTTGAGTTCCGAGTTCTAAGTGGTACTAAATGCTTTCACTTGTGAGTATTTCCGGATCGAAGAGTGAAAGGGGCTTAATTTTACCCGCAACCATTCGACGAGCTAACTTTCGCTTTCAATCGTCCATTGTTAGAGAGAGAGAGAGAGAGAGAGAGAGAGAGAGAGAGAGAGAGAGAGAATCCAATGGCGGCAAATCTTAGGAACACAGGTTATTTAGTTCTGTTGTATCACTGACCCACTGTCCTTGCCATCATCATAAACTGGCTTTATCCTTCACTCTAATTTTAAATCGAGATATTTCCCTTCTCACCTAATCCTATCGGGTGAATTATTCCTCAAAATGAGTATGGTAGATGTCTCTCATAAGCAACCCATAACTGTACGAACTGAGTCTATAAGTAAGTTCGAGAAGGATCACTTGAAACTAAATACATTTTTTCAAGGCAAAATGATACGTCGAGATATCAAGATGTTTGAAAAATAAGATGTTAAATCTATGTTATCTAATTTGAAAGATTTCCGTGGCCATACTGGCCTCTAATATTTGTCATGTCTGGGTTATTTAAACACCTTACAGAAACCAAAGTATATTGATAGTGTATTGATAGTTTCTTGCAATACAATTGAATACATGAATATATTACCACGACTCCCATTTCTACAGCACTATTTTTTTTACCACCATGACATGCATTTGATTTGGAAATTTACTTTTTTATAATGTGAAACATATAACATATATTATAATTACATGGCATCTCGCATCGAAATTTGAATTGCTAAAAAATAAATATGTTGAGGATATGTGCATTTCTTATGCCTTTGGTTGTTTTTGATGATTATTTGGACTAATAAAATGCCATTGTAAGCCTGGATGTATGAACTGGTCCGCAGAATTTTTTGTACTCTCTTGACTGGCCCGTGAAGTTGAAAAGGTTGGGAGCCACTGAGCTACAGCATTTCTGTATATTTTGCGAAATAGTGATCATACCATACACACACACACACACACACACACACACACACACACACACACATATATATATATATATATATATATATATATATATATATATATATATATACAATGTGTGGCATATATATCACGTATAAATGCATATGAAAATTATATGCATACATTCATTCATTATATATATATATATATATATATATATATATATATATATATATATATATACACATACACACACACACACACACACACACACATATATATATATATATATATATATATATATATATATATATATATATTTAACATCAAGCGTATGCTTCAAAATCCCGAGAAATATATTTTCCCTGGTTCTGAGAGGAATTAATTCATTTTAACATTAGGAACGCGCCGTTAATTTTAAAAATATTCCGTAAATCTTTACTCATCTTTGTTTGACGACTGTCTACAGCATAACTCTATTTCAAGGGTTTTAAGCGAAACGAAAGCGCTAGTAACTCTGATTGAATGGCAACTGTAAATATGAAAATCTCTTAAACGGGAAACGCGCGATGTGTTTTAAACTCTTCATAAAAACTAGTGAAGGGTTTGCAGTAAGCACTGGCGAGACCAGCATCAACTTCGCTTTATGAACGTTACTTATTCAAATAGAAAGCGAAAGCTTTCCACAGTTTAATTCGATATGACTTGTAACTACAATATTTGTATCACGAGAATTTAATACCAAAGAAAAAAAACGTTATTTTTCTGCGAATGTGTAAATGTGAACACAGCAAGACAATTTACAATATAATGAACAATACATATTTTGACCAATATACACTAAGTCTATATAATAAAACAAGCTGTTTATTAACTTATCTTTTCTTGTTACAGTGATAACTCGCATACTAGTAACGACATAAATGTTATCAGCTTCACAGTCAAATAAAGGTGAGATAATTAATTATCTCCGCAGACAAACTCGGTTGGTTGTGTTTTCAGTGCGACATCTCAAGAATGACTAAACAAAATGTGGAGAAAATTGGTCAGTTTGTTCATTAATTTACCATGAGACGATAAGCTTTTGGGAGAAGTCGCTCAGAAATGATGATGTTAAAATGAACACTATTTCCACTCTGAGCCTCAGACTCTAAAACGTAATCATCCCGAGGTCATCCAATTACAAGTTTTCTTCGGTTGTTCTCAAATAAAAGGAAGCGGATGAAGAGAACCTAATGAAAATTGGCTGATACATTCACTAGAAGAGAGTTAATATTCTCGACTCTAAGCCAAGTTTCGTCCCCATAAGAGTTAACCTATTCGATAAAATCACACAACGAACATCTACGTGTGCTGATTACTCTTGCCTGAATCAGAACCATATGTATTTAGATGGGAAAAATTCAATTTATAAACTTATTGACAGAAATTTCAATAGCATTACCATGTGACTAAAAACAAAATGGTCAATTACTCCATGTGACTGAAACCAACTAAACTAAACTCTGTAAGATGCTTCATTGCTCTCAGTCTGGAAGAGGTCGTTCCATGCGAGGCGATGAAGCATTGTGATGACCAGGATCAATAGACTATAATCCTGTGATGGCAGAGTTCTGAGAGAGGTTTCACTTGCGGTTAGCAGGACTGTCAGATTCTCGGGAGTGGTTTCGTACGTTTTTATTACATGCGAGATTCCAATGTGACTTACAAGGCTCCTGGATCATTCTCTAGGCTGCTTTGCATGTGTTAGCACAACGGAGGCCAAATTGTTTCTGTTGGTTAGACAAGATCCGGTGGTCGATATCAAATTTCACATAGCCTTTGGCTGCCAACACCCTTTACTAATGCCTACACTGCACCACGTGAGGTATACTGACGGCAATACCTTCCTACAGGTATAATTTATGACCAGATTTTATATCTTAAACGGGGCTAATGGGCAACGACCAGGATCAAAGAGCAAGTACTCTTTTAATCCTGGGTAACTACAAACCTACTGCCGTCATAAAAAAAAAAAATCCTTCGTAACAAAATAAACTTTATACTTAGTTGCACATGTTGCTAAGCCATGATTCCAATCCTATTCCACCCTTCGTATGTTAGGTATATATTAATGACCATGCCAATGACACAATATGACACAAAATATACACCTTACAAATAGCTAGATATAGACTATAATTAGTCGTTTTACTTGCTACTCAGTATGTAATAAATTTGTTTTAATCCTCTCCTATACTTCAAACAACGAAGATAATACCAAAACAAGACACCACATTTGCTATATGAGGTAATGCAGTAATATTTTTCTTTATTTTGTTATGAAATAAATATCATTACTTGGTGGTAAACGGGACTCAAAATACACTGACCTTTCGTGATATTAACATTTTCTATGAACCTTTATTTTCATTGCATTTGATTAACCGAACTCTCTTAGAAATTTACTCATCTGAAAGCAAAGTTGCAGCATATACTTCAAACAACGAAGATAATACCAAAACAAGACGCCACATTTGCTATATGAGGTAATGCAGTAATATTTTTCCTTCATTTTGTTATGAAATAAATATATTCATAAAATGAACATTTCGGGACGTTGTAGTAACACTAAGAAAACAAGGTAATTGGACGTGAGAATTATTAATAAAAAGGTAATGTAATCGCTCGGGACGCTTCAGAGAGAGAGAGAGAGAGAGAGAGAGAGAGAGAGAGAGAGAGAGAGTTTACTGTGAAAAAACGTCAGGAAAAAGCAAGGAATCTCAAAAGGACGCAAGGTTGGAATTACCTTGCTCGGTAATCCTTAGCTGACGAATTTTACGTTCAAAGCTACGCTAATCAGTTAATCCACCGGTTGTTTCAGTAGAAAGAGTTAGTGTAGGATCCAGAATGGCCGGGTGGGGGCGTTAGGCTTAAAAGTTAGGGTTAGGGATAGAGGAGAGGCCGAGAAAACCGTATAAAAATGAGTTCCTCTCTGAATACGCGGGGCGTTGAAGAGGCACCTGGCGGCTGCGACGGAGACGACTTGTTGACGAGTCGCAGTCAATCATGTGTTGATGTTGGTCAGAATAGATTCAATCAAATGGAAAACTTGTCGACTAGAAGTTCGTTTTCCCCAAGGATCATGACGAGTCACGAGCAGCTGGTTAACGACGTTGACAAAGCATTTCAAGAGGTCTTCTCTCTTCCTCCGCTTGACGAGGTAGGTATACAGTGCAGGGTGTTTTGTAGCTTTGATGATAGACAATGTTAGGATCGTGTACGAATCCTTCATCGAGAGGGATTATCAGAGTTAAACTGATGGATGTGAGGAAATACATCCCGCACAATATTTTGTTTAATTGATGAACAGAGTCTGGTTAGGCTTCTGGTAATTGATTAAGCTGAAAGAGCCACCTGGCTCGAGCCAGCGTACCATTTTATCTTCCCACATGGCTGTGGATCTTGACTAAATTGGTTGCTACTGAATTCTTGGTAACTTGATACGTAAAGCTGTGAAATTATAATTTATTGGTCTTTGGCAATTACAATAACTAATCTAGGTAAATCTATAGTACTATTCCGCGGCGGCCTCGATTATGGCAGTTGCGGTTTTTCTATGCAGTTTTACCTCCTGAACAAGAATTTTAAGTAATTTATTCGGATGACTGTAATTAACCCAGGGGCTCGTACTAAACACTGCGAAATAAATTTGGCGCCCCAATTCCTGGTGGCTTAAGTATTCGCGGGGACGAACTATGCGGTCATGCTGAATGCTTATATAGAAATACCCTAATCTACAAAATATGGCTACAGTGCTTACTACTTGTACAAATCAAGCTCCTTTAATAATATGTGGCGTTGGCATTTCGTATGAGGGACAAACCTATCAATTTCACAGTTCAAGAGCTGTCTATGTAATTGCCTATAACGTCTCCTTTCCAATTCAGGAAAAATAAGCAAAAGGCTTTACGCGATTTTCAGTCTGCCAAGATCATGTGCGCAGGCGATGAATCCCCTTAAACTAATGACAATATTATGAGAGTTCTGAGTTACCTTAGTTTGCTTAAGGAGCAGAAGTATGCTCGTTTTAATAAAGTTTAATCTATTTCGGATGCAACTTACTGGTGAATGTATGGTATTTTTACCAATTCTCGATATTTGGACCACTATACTTGTTCTCAAGAATCCTTAATATGCTTGCGAAGATAATTACTAAAAGTTATTGCAAATTTACTATTAGACTTTTACAGATAAATTTCTACCGCCCCACCCCCTTTTTTTATAAGTTCTTTGTTTCGACGTATAAGCAAATGAAGGGTTCCCGATCGGATTTATTTATTTCTTTAAACTGTATCAACAGTTTGGTTTCTGAAGGTTGTTTTACAAACTTAATTTTAGTTTTAAGACTCCAATGACAGAGCAGGGTTAGTGATATAATGTAATATGTAGTCTACGCTGTTTATCACAATTAAGAACATAAAATCAACCTGAAGTTACCTAACTGGAAGAAACTGATTTAGTGTCTTCTTCGATTTCCGATCTCTGAATTTTAATATTATTGCTGTCACTCGATCAGAGTTGACACTAAAGCATAGCCCCGGTTCGTTTAAGTTAAAGCATGTTATGTTTTTGCTTTTGTGTAAATTTGCTTGTGTTGATGAACTCCCACTTTTTTTCAGGGAATGATAGATAAAATCACAGCAGCGAGCGACATTGAAGGTGAATGCAGAGACCTGTGGCCTGGAATAGTACAACTCTTCACGCCTTCGGCTCATCGAATTATAGCATTCGTGAGAAGGATAGTCGGGTTTTCAGAGGTAAGTCGAGACGATGAAATAGTTCTTTGTACTGAACCTAGTCAGGAAATACGATTACTGGTGTTGATGGAAAGGAAGCAGCGACAGCATATTTTTATATAAAACTTCGTGTATGCATTTAGTTTTCTAACTATAGTCTACGATTAATGAACTAAAGTTACTTTACTGCTGTCGCAGGGGTCCCCAGTATTTATTTTTTTAAAGTTGTTCACGGAGTCAAAGAAGGAAAGAACAGGGGAATGTTGTTTTTAGAAAAAAAAAATTTTAAACAATAAAAAATCACAACTATTCAGTTATCCACTAAAAGTGAACACCGGGACTTCAGTAGTTTAGTAAAATACTAGAATCTTTGGGATAATCTAAAGTGTTGAGCAGTAAAGATATGCTTTTTCCGACTGACATTTTTGGACTCTTGTCAAACTGACTGAGTCACGGACAGCTGGTTCGAATATGTTAGCTTCTAACTTACGAAAAGATGATAATATAAAAACAAGATAAACAAAACGATTGTAATAGAATTAAGTTCACTAACATTTCAACAGATTCTTGATTCACTGTGAAGGAATAGAGTAGGGGATTGAACGAAAATAATACAGAGAATAGGTCATAGCATTGTGTTGGACTGTTGCAACCTTGGGGGTGGGGGGACTTATATGGCCACAAAATGTAAATCCTTGGGTGGCTGTCAAAAAGAGGAAGTAAGTTAAGTGGGTCTGCTCCACTAATAATTTTTTTGTATATTCCTTTGTTCCTTTTAGCGTCTCCTATAAATTTCCACCGATGCAACGAGCGCTGTTCTCTCTAAGCATGAACCAAGTCCTTAAGTTGCGTTTATTTTACTAAACGTTGATAACAGGAGATCATAAGTTTCGTATAAAGGCTCATTTTGCATGAATCTGTTTTTGTAATGAGAAAAATTAGTAACTTTAGATAAGCTAACTGTTTAGCATTGTTATGGGGTAACTCGCCATTTAGATTGTTAAATTTGGGCCGGGTAAGTATTGCGGCCAAGAATTTAACATGATCTCGTTCATAAATCTTATAACCTTGTCTATTGAGGAAACTGTAAAATACGACATTGAGGCATTCCCTTGTTTACTAGTGGGTTACGTATCCATTCTTGACATTTCCGCATAAATTAAAATTAGTATGCTTCAGTTTTCAGTTTAGCCATTTCAGTTATTCGTCATCCTGTAGCTAAGTCAGCAGTGACGTCAATCCTAAAAGGGCAGCGCATAGGAAAAGACCCAGGTTATGCCGTTATACCAGATTCAATCTTTTGGCACGTTAACCGATCCCATCAATCCAAGGCAACATTTGAAGCCTAAAACTTGGATTCTTTTCCTTCCAATCCATTCCACAATGGGTCGTAAATCATCTAACGGACACCTCTTCTCCCATAACGCAGCTGAACGCTACCGATCAAATAGTTCTCCTTCGAAGCTGCGTGATGGACATTTTATTCTTCAGGATGGGAAGCAAATACGACGCTTTGAGCAGCTCACTTCCGATGAGGAATGGGAATCGCGTCCATAGGAAGCAGGTGAGAGACTCGGTAGTAATATATCCTTCAGTTTTCTTCAAATTATAGCTTTTAATCTGCAACTCAATATGATGCTGATCATTCTAAGAACAACTTATAATGGAGTAAATGGGACCACCTACTCAATTCTCAACCAAGATGACGTGACTACAGGTAGTGACAGACGTGAAAATTTTGGTTTTCTCCTAGATAAGTTAAAACAAAGCAAACTAGCAGACTGAATGGACAGGTAGGACGTAACAAAGCTTTATTTCATGGTAGCAATGATTTGCTCTCTCGACCATTTGACTTTGCCCCGCAACTGGCTACACATTTCGAATTTGCAAGAACTTTGGTCGATGGAAGGAAACAGATGTAATTTGAATTTCTTTCGCCTCAAAAGTTTTATTTGATAGTGCGCGTCCTCGAAATATTTTGTTTAAGGTAAGCATTTTGGAGGGAAAGGATTTTGTTTAGATTAAAAATACAACTTAAGTAATATTAAATATTTTATAGTATTTAATGTTAACGTTTAAAATTCTGTCGGCATTATGAGTAAAGTTTTATATCACACCAATTTTTAATAAAGTATGGGTGACGAGTCGCTATTTCTGTTGCTTTGCTAAACACACACACGCACACAAAACGATGGATACACATCCGCGATAAAGATGTATATGTAAAATAAGTAAAGTGTGATTTTCTGCTCAACCTGCAGGCCATAACTTTATACTCGGGAGGGTTATGGCGCTATCTGGAACCGCTGTTCAACACGGCCGAGGCAGTATCCAACCTGGGCCTGTCAGTCACAGAGGCCGCTTTAGCGATTGCCGTCATTGCAGTGGAAACTGGTAAGTATTAACCATGCATCCCCATTAAAGATTCATGATATGAGCGAAGGCCTCTGCCGATTATAGATGCATTTAGAAGCTCGGAGTAGAGTTTTGTGAAGAAGAACGAACCATTTGTGCTGTGAAAGAAACTGTGCTTAAGATATGTTTTTTCACTTAATTATAACTTAATTCGTGTAAGGCATTAGCCATGGAAAACAGATGATTTGTAAGGTCATTCTAAAGTTAAAGAAGGACGGCAGATGCTTAAAATAGGAAGTAATAACCAAATTCTTTTTATTGCCATCGTAATAATGAGAAATATTACGGAAATAGAACAAAATCTACAAGTAAGAGAACTGAAATCGCGTCACTAAAGGAATATCCTGATTCAACTTCTTCCCATAAGAGAGCAGTTAGGGAATAATAGCACTGGAGGAATTAGTTGGAGGATTAAGAAAGTATAGAAACAGACTATTTTCCTTTCATATCCATCCATACCCTTATTAACGAACTCTTGACAAAAACCAGAAGGAAAGCTACACAAAATAAATAAAAGCAGTGGTGGGAGGGGTCATGTGGAGACGGTGGTGGTGGGACGGGTCTGGGAGGACGCGGGAGACTTATTCTCCCACGTGGAAAATTAGTTCTTATTAGTTCGCACTTCGGATGTCTGCAGCTTGTCAGAACTTTGGGGCTCACACCAGGGCAAGTTACACCTCCGCCATAAATTTGCGGATAATTTGAGACAACCTCCACCACGCCTCGCCTCCCTCCCTCCCAAGCTACGAAATGGAAAAAGGAAAACTTATCTTCCCCCAGACCTGTTTCTGGTGCAAAGGAGAGAGAGAGAGAGAGAGAGAGAGAAAGAGAGAGAGAGAGACGAGAAAAAGGGGGAAAGAGAGAGAGGAGAGCGACGAGAGAGTTTTTCAATGGGAGAAAGAGAGAAAGAGAGGCTGTAATCTGGTATATTTTTGAGGTAATTTTGGACTGAGGAGGTGCAACGCCTCAAGTATTGTGTAAGTTTCAGCTTGATGAAAGACACTATTTTAGTCAGTCAAGAAATGTCAAGGAGAAAGTTCTTTACCACTTCAAAATGTAAGGAAAAAATAAATGAAAAACTGCACTAGAAAACTAAAGGACATTTCTCCAGCGAAAGTAATCTTGGTTTATTTCTTTCGCACAACGGTAGAAAAGAACTCGGCGGTAAGAGTTCATAAACGTCGCATGTGATTTGACAATCCTGATGTACTTCGTGAATAATCTGCGTGAAGGGACTTTGAGTTAGAAAAGTACAATTTGTGCAAATTTATCCCTACTAACTTTTCAATTGTTTGATGGTCTTTCATCGATAACCAATCTGTATTAATAGACTTATGATTTTCTATTGAAAGATCGTATTGGTTTGACTGACGTGGAATCTGTGCATTCATTGCAACGCAGGCTTAAAGAAGCGGCTGAACATCACGTGGCGAGAACAAACCCCGAACAAGGAAGGTGAGTCTGAGCTATCATTTTAACCTTTTCCTCTGAACAGGGGCTTTCAAGCTTGGTGGCAATGGTAGAATCAATTCGTAATGCATTGAGAGGGACCGCTGATTAAAATAAATTGGAAAAATATCACAGTTCACAGAATAATTGACAGAAAATCATTTTGTCCATACTTCTCGAACAATCTGAGTTTCAGAAAGCAATAATGTTCTGTTACCAATTTGTCCATGGGTAATTTCTCTACCTTTGAATGAAAGAAAACTAACGAAGCACCTTGGAAATCCCTGCTCGAATCAATTTATACGAAGCAGTTTTACTAACTTAATGATTATTTCCAGGTGGTCGAGAATCCTGACTGAGCTAGCATCCATTCGTATTGTCAGCCACCAAAACTCCCGATGGTTACTGAGTCGACGGACGCTACGATGTGTCTGTCAGCTGTCAATTCAGATACTGGAGGATGCTTACTGAATACACCATTTGTGCTCCATGCAAGTACAAAAGTATGTTTTTGAGGAGACTTATCTAAGAGTAGATTTTAGCTATCTGCTAATAATTTCTGTTTTAGGACACTTTTAATTTTGTTCTGTTGTTAAATCGTTGTAGATACTTTTGTCTTGTTTTAGTTGACTATGTGGTGTAGTCATAATAATTTTACTTAACCTTAATGGTAATTAGGCAAACATTAGTCACCTAATTTAAAGAATATGGCCGACTATCACGTACACGTCTTAGCTAAGAACAAAAATTGTGTATAAAAATGAGTATCGGGTCTGTTAAGTACAATTCTAGCCTTTTGTAAGTCCTAAGGCAATTAGGGAAGGTGTAAAGTATAGGTAAAGTATAGGTCAGGTAAGATGTAAGAGCATTGTGATTTAATTTTCTAGGGACATCTGGCTGTTGTAGTTTCCTTTATAAGCTTTCCTTTTCGTTAAAAGGAATTTACAGCTTCAACAGCTACTCTTGAGAATAAAAAAAAAAAAATAGAAAAAACTAGTTTTAAGGTTATTGTATGGCATACCTTAAGGTTATTGGTGGGATATTTTCTTTACTTCATACTATTATGAAAATGTGGCTTGAAGAAATTTTTGTACTGTATATTACTTGCCAAATGTTCTATTAAAACAATTACAAACACACGACTTCTATTTTTACTGGCCATTATATCTGTTGCCTTTAAGGAAAAATGTAGTAAATGTGCAAAACTGGATCTACAAATTCTTATTAGCTATAAGAGGAAAAATATTTTCAAATAACTGATAAGTAGTGCTATTGATTTTCATAAGTAATCAGATCAGAACTGGAGAAAGTAATTTCAAACTTGAGTCAAGACTTCCTTCATCATAATCAAATGAAGCCTTACTAAGGTTGTCAACTGAAACAGGAATGAGGATCTTCTGCCCATGCTTACCGTAGGTTTGACGGGCTGCTCTCAGCAAGGGTCCATGCTGTCAAGAAGTCGGCTTAATCTTCATGATTCCACAGATCTCTCTCTTCGTAGGAGCGCCTCAGCGGCGTGATTGGTATGGGATTAGCGTCCCACCTCGGTGGTCGTGGGTTCGATTCTCGGCCATTCCATTGAGGAGAGAGGGATGTGTATTTCTGGTGATAGAAATTCACTCTCGACGTGGTTCGGACGTCACGTAAAGCCGTTGGTCCCGTTGCTGAATAACCACTGGTTCCATGCACCGTAAAAACACCATACATACAAAACAAAATCTCCCTTCGTAGGGTCTTGATGCCCCCAGTGTTTGCAGCGACCCTTCAGTCACCAGCTGCAACCGTTTTCATTCCTTTTAACGTACCTCCATTCATTTAGTTTCTCACATCTTTATACCAACCTCTCCAGACGATTTTCATAGAAGAACTGCAAGGATTTCCTCCTGGTACATCCTGCAAACCTTTCTACTCTGCGCTGAATGACTTCATAGGTCTCGGCGCTTGGCCTTGGGCCCAAATTCTATATTCCATTCCATTCCACGGAGCTCTCCGAAAACTGTTGCTTACTCGACATTCTCATGAGGGTGCAAGGAGGTATTTACGATCTCTAAGAAATTCCAAGAAGAAAATCTTGGCTCTGGGAATTTTTCGGTTGAACGAATTTAAAGCAGAACCCTCGCCATCCACGAAAACCCAGTGGCATAAGCCACAGACAAGTGATGGCTTTTTTAGAGAGGAACTTGTGACGAGTCTACCTCCTAAAGTAAGGGAAAACTCTTGTGAAAGATCAGCATGGTTCAAAAATCCAAATTAATTTCTATTTCGATTTACTATAATTCTCTAGGGCGCGCATTTTTAGGAAACGAGAAGAACGCTTTGTACTGGAGTGAATTAACTATAATAAAGCGCCCAAATGTGAAAAAGAACAAGAAAAAAAGTTAAAAATTGGACTGGTGTACCGATTAGCATATTAATTCGGAAGTCAGCACCTGAAAGTCGTAGTACAAAGGGCATGTCACAGCAGGATTGGGTGTAAGTTTCGATATGCAGTACAATGCCTATACGAGTACTCAGACTCGATCTATTTCTTTGTGGGAGACCGGGGCAGTAAGGAAAAGACTACTGCTTTGAAAGGTTGTCGCACACTCAAGTATTTGCCTCACGATTTCATTAGCGAGTTTTGGACCTGTACTACAGAACGCTTCCAAACTTGTGGAAAATACGAAGTCCAGATTACTCCAATAAAGTAGAAAGACAAGCAACCTATGAGCATTTACTGGAATTATGTAAAAGTTATATAAATGCCAGAGAAGCCTAAGTACTACTTTGCTAAATACGGAGGCCATTAACCGCTTAACAAGTAGGTTCCAGACCAGCGGGCTCGGTAGTAATCTTCAGTTTTTAAAGCCTGGGAAAACAATCGATCTGGATATATGTTAGCTACATAAACCTTGCAATCTCAACCCTACTAGATGTGCCCGAGTTGTGGTATTTTGATTTATTGTTCTTTGCAGCAGACCAAGAAACGTTGCTAGGAACCCTAAAGCTGCAATTTACTTTTCCTCAGGAGGTGTAGACTTCCTCATTACTGTATTTTTTTTTTTCTCCGAAGACATCATCAGATATTCTTAAATCATTTCTACAATATTCCGGGTTATTTTCCTTTAATTCTTTCAATAGTGTCATATGATAAAGCTCTTTCTTAGCCTAACTTTACGATTTTTCATGCATATTTCATGCTCGTATTCGTCTTGCAGGAGTGCCATTGTCATTATTGCACATATCTTTCTTTTACTTTGTGCCATGATTTAAAAACAGTCGCTATATGAGGACACTACAGGATTGACAGGAACACGACCACTGCATATTAACTCTGCCCTCTCAAAATTTGCGTAGAGAAAGTCTCTCCCGATGCCAGTCGCGTACGTGTGTGGTCAGCTTTAGTCCGTTGGCAGACAAAATCTGTAAACTAACAAAAGCAGAACTGGCACTCTGTACCTTCGTAGCTCCTTAGATCCACTTGAGTCAGTTGCTAATTCAACCCCGTAGTGTAGTAGTGTCGTCAGTGTTCCTCACGCAGTGCACTGTAGGCATTACTTAAGGTTCTTTGCCGTGTCCCTTCGTCCCCCCAGCTACAAAACGTTTCATTTCTTTTGCTGTACCGCCATTCATATTCTCTTCTTCCATCTTACTTTCCATCCTCTTCTAACAATGTTTCTTGTGAAACTGCGAGGTTATCCTCCTGTTACACCTTTGAAGACCACTCCATTTTCCTTTCAGCGCTGAACGACCTCAAAAGATCCCAGCAATTGACCTTCAGCCTAAATTGTGAATTTTATTTATGATTAAAAATCTCTACTTCGATTCATGTTGACATTATTTAGTTTACGTTGCTGAATAGAACTAAAAACCAATAAAACCCAACCCGACAATCTCCATAATTGGTTTTTTAGTGTTAAAAGTTTACATTATAATTACTATTATTATTATTATTAGTAGTAGTAGTAGTAGGGAAAATGAATGTAAAAAATGATAACATTAATGTATATCAAGATAACACTTGAAGAGCAAGGACAATATACAACATAATTGCGCATAACAATGACAATGCATACGGGTTAAATACGTAATTTCTATATATATGGATATAAAGCTATTTGATTCCAGTGACTAATATTATATTATAATCGTCATATTTAAGATTTCTGAATATTCCTATAGATATTTTCATCCAATTACTTTAGCAATATGAAAATTCTTTTATGCTTTTCATATAAAATACCTATTTCGTATACTTCAGTTAAAGTATTGGCTCTATGCATTCATCTTTTTTCGCATTCGTATACCTGGCCGTCGTGTACGTTACTCGCTCCAGACAATGTCTGATGTCTTTGCTCAAAGCGCTCTACACACACTAAGTCTAAATAAAGGAAATATCCACGAATGGGAAAGTGAAACGCGGGGCGATTTGCTAGTCAAGGACAGTAAGTCGAAAGGCCTAGCCCTTCGAGGCTATCGTCTTTATACGTTCATCACGTTCCATATCTTCGAGACTCGGTTACACCCACTTCGTCTATGTGCATGGCAGACAGAAGCGGCGAGTCTGGCTACGGACAAATTTCCAGCTTTCCTCTGCGGACAAAGTCGAAGTGTTGACACGGCTTCAGTATAAATACAGTCTACACCAACAGGAACATCAATATCTTTACGCTCTAATGCACGCTAGGAAATCACTAAATTGTTCGTAGAATGTTTTAATCTATGCTTCCGGATATATCTTACAAAATCCAAATGGAAACAAAAACAACTGGATGCCAGCCGGCCTCTGACAACCAATAGTGGCTTCAGAAACAAACACTTACAAATCGGCCACAAATACTCCAAAAATAGCATACCAGAAAGAGGTTTTGGAAGCCCCTACCCCCGTCTAAAAAAATAAAAGGAAACCTATCGGTGATTAGGTCAAAATAGAAAGAAAGAGACTGTTCAGGGTCCGCGTTTGTCGGGAGTGTCTTTTCGTTCCCAGATCCAAGATTTGTTTCAGGAACAAAGATTTTGTGTCAAAAGGTGTTGGTGTCTTGAGACTGCGTCACCTCATTCGCGAACTTCCCTTAACTTTTCTCATTTCATTAGCAAGTATGAATACGTAACAGGAAAACAAACCGGCTCTTTCCTACCGCCGTGCGCTGTTTGTCTATAAAAAAACACACGAAAAACTTGGCTTAATCCCTTTACTGATTAGGGAGTAAGGGAATTTTTCAAGTGAATAATGAGTAAGTAGCGCAAAGTTTTCTGAACAGGACAGGCATTTACGTGTCGCATTCAATTTGAACTTTGCACCGGAGGTGAATTTATATTGAGAAATTTCGAACTGACGTTGCTCCATTTCTTCAAGGAAAGGCGCACTGTCGTCTTTGCTGGGAATGACCTCGATCATCGAGGTACTGCGTTTCCACGCCTTAACGTTATTCCTTCTTCCTATACCAATAGACAGTTCTTTCGCGATTTTATTTTCCTCCGCTCAGAAATAATACCGAAAGTTTAAATTAAGTTGGCCGTCTAAGCTGCCTTCAACAAATTCCATCTACATAATTGCATTAAGGTTTTGGCTTTGCCCTTGACATCCCCGCCCAAAACTATTGGGGCGGCGGGAATGGGAAGGAATGTCGGGCTACCCTTCACTAGCTACCATTTGCCTCCAGGAACACAAAGCCAAGTTCAGGGACAAATGTCTTAGTTCTTTAATTCATAATTTTTTTTAGATCGTTGCCTATATGCCTCTATACACTGCTTTCAAACGCATGCACAAAAATAAACTTAACAGACAAAACTTAAAATTGCTCGAGAACTGATTGACAATGATAAATAATTTCAATTTTGGCGGGCTGGCTAGTTACCAGTGTCCAAGTTGTCCTGCCTTAGACCATCAAAATGCAGGCCACTCATTTGGTAAACAAGTAAAAACAATCCTTAGCATTGTCAACAAATGACAAGCCCAATAACGGAAATAGTAGAAAAAATCGGGAGAGCCTCTAAGCAAGGGCCAGAAAGTCCATTCTTTTCTATGCTATGCAGCATAAGAGCTCAATGACAAGTATTCAGCTGAACTGGAAAATGTTGCCATAAAACGAGCACCGGCAAAACAAGAAGCAAGTCAGTTAACTGATAACTGCCTCAACGCCGCAGTTATCACTGTCGTCCCAAAATAAAAATAATAACAAAATGTCGATGCTTTCACTTTACTTGCTTGACTTGCGCAATACTCATAAACATGAAATTTTGAGATAACTTTAAAAAATTTATACCCTTGAGATTTTCAAGTTGAGAAGTCCATAATCAAGAAATACGTTTCATCCTTTCAATGCGATAACGAACCACCACACCCAGTCCTGTATTAAATTGTTGGGAATTACAATATGTCAAAATTCAATGCATTTTTAGTTTTGACATGATATTCTACTGGCAGCAGGAAATGGACTTTCAAACACACATGCACACGCGCGAGCGCGCGCACTGATGTTAAAACGAGTTGACAAGAAGCTTACGCTTGTGGGCAATTGACACTTAAGCCCTGGAACCAAGTGTTGCATAATGCAACCGTAGCTCCTCTATAAATTCATATTACTGTTCAAAACATAACCCGAATACATCCCTTTACAGCTTGAAAGCTTGAGAATTGAGGTGTTCACTAGTTTCAAAGTTCCCAGAGAAAGTCAGGACAATACCCAGTGCCACATACACTTAAAACTGCTGAATCATGGATAAACTCCGAGTGCAAAAATCCTCCAAAATAATAGAAGTTCATGCATTAAGTCAGACTGGACTATACATTACCTGCCTAAATGTATACATATATATATATAATATATATATATATATATATATATATATATATATATATATACATATAATTTCTCTTTAATGTTGAGCTCTGGCTATTAGACGTATACACCAACACGCCTACAAAGTGCATATAAATATATTGAGAGAATTCACCAGATTTTTCAATTAGCATGGAATAATGTATAAACAATTACAATAGAGAGACTTTGTTTACGCTTTGAGTGTAATTTGCATATAAGATCGCGCCTGTGCGTTTTATTTTGAGATTTTGTAAAAGCTCAGATAAGATAAAATGAAACCAACGGTAGGCCAGTGTTCACGGCAGTAATGCTATCAGCGAAACTACAAACAAATTTCTCGCCTCAGCAATGCTCGTGAACACAAAGAGTTTTGCATGTAAAATGCGCAACCACAACAGGGTCCAAAATTTACACAGGACTTAACATCTGAACATTGAGAATTGAAATGACAGGTTGGAATTGTGTTTTCGGGAACCAAGTAAATCCTATATGATTTCATTGCAACGCGCGCATACGGCACCAGCGAGGTAGTCAGGCTTGCAAACATCTTTGCTCTTTTTGTCTAGGTTGCCGAGCGCTGCCACTGACGTTTTTCCTCTTTGAGAGGGCTATCTATATCTTTATATTTTATATCTCTATTTATCTGTTTTATATCTTTATATCTTTATATGCATATATATATCTTTATATATATTTTATATATTTATATATATTATATATATATATCTTTATATCTTTAATCTTTTATTTATCTTTATTTATTCTTTATTTATCTTTAAATCTTTATTTATCTTTATATCTTTATATCTTTAGATATCTTTATACTTATATCTATCTCATCATATTTATATCACTTTATATTTATATCCTTATTTATCTTATTTATCTTTATATCTATTGATAGATATATAGAATTATTATATATTTATTAATATTTATATATTTATATATTTATATATTTAATATTTAAATTTCTATATATTTATATTATCTTATTATTATTATTTAATTGGTTTATATTGTTATCATTGTTATATTGGGAATTGTTATATTGTTATATTGTTATAATGTTATAATTTTTATATTTTTTATATTTTTAATTTTTATAGTTTTTATATATTTATATAATTTAATTTATTATTTAATATTTATATATTTATATATTAATATTTAATATTAATTTATAAAATATTTATCTATTTAATATTATTTATTATTAATTTATTTCAATTTATTTATAATTAATTATTTTAATATATTTATATTATTTAATTATATTTATATAAATGATTATTATTTTATATTTAGAGATTTAAATAGAATTAATATTATTAAGATTTATATATTTTATTTTATATTTATAATTTTTATATTTTAATTTTATATTTTTATTTTTAATATTTATATTTTTACTATTTTTATATTTTTATTTATTTAATTTTTATATTGTTTATATTTTTATTTATTTTATATTTTATATTTTTATTTATTTTTATATTTTTAATTTTAATTTTTATATTTTTATATCTTATTTTTATATAATTATATAATTTATAAGATTTAAATAATTTAGATATTTATATTTTATATCTTTATATATATATATATATATATATCTATTTATATTTTATATATATATAATATATATACGATATAATTATATAATTTATTAATATAGAATATATATATTATATATATCTATCTATAATTTATATACTATCATATATATATATTATATATATATATATATATATATATAATTATATATATATAGTATAGATTATTAATATATAATTTATATTATATATATTTATATATGATAAATTCTTTATATAGAGATAATTATATATATTTATAGATATATATTTATATAATATAAGATTTAATATAAGAGATAAGATTTATATATATATATATATCTAACATTATAATAGATAGGATTTTAGAATAGAGATATATATTTATATATATTATATATGAATATTTATATATTGATATATATATATATATATATATATATATTAAATCATATTTATATATATATATATATTTATCGAAGAAGATTTATATATCATATATTAATATATATAGATAGATATATATTATATATATATATTTTATTATATTTATAAGATTATTTATAATTTATATATATATTTATAACATTTTATATATATATATATATATAGATATTTATATATTTATATATTTATGATATATAATCATATTATATTGATATATTTATATATTTATCATTTAGATGTATATATTATAGATAGAATAGATTAGAGGATTATATATTTAATAATATCAGAGGATAGATATATTTATATTTAAGATATAATTATATATAGATATTTAATATATAGATTATATATATTATAATTTAGATATTAAGAATTTAATATTTATATATATATATATTTTATATATATATTATATATATATTATATCTACTAATATATATTTAGAATATATATATATTTATATATATATATAATTTATATATATATATATATATATATATTATATAATGTATAATATATTTAATATCATAATATATATAGAGATTTATATACTATATACTATATATATATATATATATACATATATAGCACACATACATACATACATACGCACAGATGTTTATGTCACTGCATAGCGTGTGATATTATATTCAGCTAAGGTCAAAGGAAAAATAAAAGTAATACCATGCACTTTCGTGCTTTTTCCAACATTGTTTCGAGGTAGAGTGTACCTTGAAAATGTGGTGGATATAACACGAAAGGGCTTGGTACTTCTTTCTTGTATTTTTCTGTGCCCTTAGCTTAATACATACATACATATACATACATACTACAAATACATACATTACATCATATATATATGTATATATATATACACACACACACACACACACACACACACACACATATATATATATATATATATATATATATATATATATATATATATATATATATTAGACGCAGCGTGGGAAAAACGGAGAAGATGAGATGAAAAAAACAGGGTTAGTTACGGAAAAGGATGAGCCCGAATATTTTGAAATGGTCTGGTCCTGTTGAAAGAATGGGAAGTGATGGGTGGTGAAGACTATAAATTAACTCAGAAGTTTTATAAGGAAGGAGAGGATGATCAAGGAAAGGCTGGGCACATAATGCAAACGAGGTATTGCAAAGGATCTTAAAATCCAAGAAGCGCGAGATTGCCTGAAGGTTAGAGATGAATAGTGTAGTGTGTGTGTGTGTGTGTGTGTGTGTGTAAGGTGTGTGACCCACTGCTGAGGAGTTGTGTGAGTGTTAGTGGGTGGGTGTGGGTGTGGGTGTGTGTGCACATGCGTGTGTGTATATGTGTCTGAGTTGGCTGATGTCGTGGATGTTTAAGTGTTTGGTGTAAAAATGATTCTGAGACAAAGTTGTTCGCTAATATCTTTATGCAATGGAAGAGGTCAGAGAGAGGTCAGATGCAATTACAAAGTTTGTGGGAAATGTAATGATTGACGTTTACTCAAGATTTATTAGTGACTTGGGAGACTCCAGATCTAGCGAAAGTCTGAAGCTGCCGCACTTATTTACGAGCACTTCTAATGAACCTTTCTTGGTCATTATAACAATATAAGTTAATAGCTTGGGTTAAGCTAAAATGAAAAAAGCATAAAAGGCTATCCTCATCGAACGAGATGCAGTAATAATAAACGAATCATAATAAGGAAAGTCCCTCAGTGGCGTGGTCGGTATGGTGTTGACGTGCCAACTCAGTGACCGCGAGTTCGATTCTCGGACATTCCATTGAGGGGTGAGATATGTGTATGTCTGGTGAGAGAAGTTCACTCTCGACGTGGTTCGGAAGTCACGTAAAGCCGCTGGTCCCGTTGCTGAATAACCACTGGTTCCATGCAACGTAAAAACACCATGAAAAAAAAAAAAAAAAACTTGGGAAAGCATCCTGTAAGCATTTAAGAATGGCTTATTGAAATGGTATTAATCATTTCACAGACTGCGAGAGAAGGTTGAGAGTGAATGTGAGAAAGAGAAAGGTTTTGAAGGTAAATAGGAATCAAGAATATGGAATACTGAATACTAATATGGGTGGTGGAAGAACGAGAGCGGTTGGCTTATATAGTGTTCCTGGAGTATAATGGAGGTAAGTCACATAATAGGTTAAAGCAGGAAGGTAGCAGGGTGTGTGCCAAAAAATTGGAGAGGGACCTGGATTATCCACGGGATTCCTGTATAGATTATGAACCCAAATAAAAGGAAAAAGGTTAAAACTGTTAACATGATCTGTCTGCATAGTGTCTGTGACATGAAGAATGGAGTGGGTGAGAAATGGGTAGATATGTGCCGTGTGAGTTGTACGAGGTTAGTGCAGGTGAAAGGATGCATCAGAGTATTTTGAAACTGTTGGGTCATGTAGGAAGAATGGAGGTCAACAGCTGTTATATAAGTGTGCAATTCGGAAGTATTAGGAGGGAGAGGGAGAGGATGATCTATAAAGTATTTGATAAACTGTGCAAAAGGCACTGGAAAGGAAGGGCCTCCAGGAGCCGTGAGAGGTGTGCGAAAGATAGAGGTGAATGATGCAGTGCATATAAGGGGTTTTACGTGCTGCTAAAGAGCTTTTACTGTCGATGCATGAAACGCTAGTGCACAGGGATTCATTCAAATTTCGGCAATGAAAGTACGAACGTGGTAATAGCCAATGTTTCTCTCTGGAGTCATCAAGTGATAACGGAAAAAGCTTAATATTGAATAAAAAACACATCCACAGATACCACACACTCGTACACACACATAAAATATATATAAAATACAAATCAAACTTCTGGCTCACATCAAGAGTGAACCCCAGTCTTTCAAGTGCGAGTCCAGAGCGTTAGCAGTTCACCTGAATAAGTCATGAAAGAAGTTGAGACCTGAACTGGCCGGGTAATACCTCAAGCACGGAGTACTTAGGTTCCAACTTCTTTTTTGACTTGTGCGGATAAATTGCTAAGGCCCTGGAATCCCATTTGAAAGACCAGGATTCGGTACCGATGTGAGTCCGAAATTTATTTCTGTGAAGCACGTTCCTTTGTTCATTTCCATAAACATACATACATATATGTATATATATATATATATATATAAATATATAAATATAAATATATATATATATATATATATATATATATATATATATATATATATATATATATATATATATATATATAGTATATACATACACACACATATATATATATATATATAATATATATATATATATATATATATATATATATATATATAATATATATAAATAATTATCACATCATCGTGATTCATATAGATCATTCGAGCTACAAATGTCCTTTAATATCTCATTCGCTCTACCTCGGCATTGATATATTTTCATATAAGTACCGAAAGGGAATTTTTAGTTGATAATAATTTCGTCCCCTCATTGGATCGAACCACCGTCCAGTGGACGGGAACGAAATCAGGACGGCCTAGTGACGTTATCGAGTCGGCCAACAGAGAGGCTATAGGTTTATATCAATTCTGGCCTTAAAAATTCACCGTCGAACTCGGTGTTTTCGTAATTAGAATCGATATGAAACCCCCTCTACCATGTTAGCCAATTCCAACGTTTGACCCACGTAGCCTTGTAATGAATAATTATCACATCATCGTGATTCATATAGATCATTCGAGATACAAATGTCCTTTAATATCTCATTCGCTCTACCTCGGCATTGATATATTTTCATATAAGTACCGAAGGGGAATTTTTAGTTGATAATAATTCCATCCCCTCATGGGATCGAACCATCGTCCAGTGGACGGGAACGAAATCAGGACGGCCTAGTGACGTTATCGAGTCGGCCAACAGAGAGGCTATAAGTTTATATTGATTCTGGCCTTACAAATTCACCGTCAAACTCTGTGTTTTCGTAATTAGAATCGATATGAAACCCCCTCTACCATGTTAGCCAATTCCGTTTGACCCACTTAGCCTTGTAATGAATGATTATCACATCATCGTGATTCATATAGATCATTCGAGCTACAAATGTCCTTTAATATCTAATTTGCTCTACTAAAAATTTCCCTTCGGTACATAATGAAAATATATCAATTCCGAGGTAGAGCGAATTAGATATTAAAGGACATTTGTAGCTTGAATGATCTATATGAATCACGATGATGTGATAATTATTCATTACAAGGCTACGTGGGTCAAACGTTGGAATTGGCTTAACATGGTAGAGGGGGTTTCATATCGATTCTAATTAGGAAAGCACCGAGTTCGATGGTGAATTTGTAAGGCCAGAATCGATATAAACTTATAGCCTCTCTGTTGGCCGACTCGATAATGTCACTAGGCCGTCCTGATTTCGTTTCCGTCCACTGGACGGTGGTTCGATCCCATGTGGGGACGAAATTATTATCAACTAAAAATCCCATATATGAAAATATATCAATTCCGAGGTAGAGCGAATTAGATATTAAAGGACATTTTGTAGCTCGAATGATATATATATATATATATATGAAAATATATCAATGCCGAGGTAGAGCGAATTAGATATAAAGGACATTTTGTAGTTCGAATGATATATATATATATTATATATAATTATAATATATATATATATATATATATATATATATATATCTATTTATAATAGATATATATAACGTTTATGTCTGTGCGTGTAGAAGGTGAGTGATATTAACATAGTGCATTTCTCCATCTGGTTCGTGGTTCCATCCCAGACCAATGCTCACCAGTCGACCCAACCCCTCTCAATTAATACCATTATCGTCTGTGGCCAACCTCACCCTTAAGATCTGCAGTGAACGGGAGGGTTTTATTCTTTTGGCACCACTCTCTGAAGGAGGAAAAAATGTTTACAGTGGAAAAAAGTGCATAATATAAATTTCTGCAATAATCCACTTGGGAAGAGAACCTGGTGTAAACTTAAAAATATATCTTAGTATTCATACAGTCTTGAGTAAATCTGACTAAGCTTAAAGAAAGTTATGAACAGAAGAACAGCGATAAGGAAAGCCATCCTTTGAAATGAATGTCTAGACTTAACAGGGAAGGAGAACCCCTTAAACATAGCTGCTTAAAACTTTCAGGAGTCATTTCTCAGGATTTGAGGCGTCGCAGCATGGAACTTAAGAGGTCAACGCCGAAAGGACAGAGAATGTCGCCGCGTAAATATACTTGTCATCTTACGAGAAACCCACTTGAAGTCTCATGCAAACAAAGTCAGTGACATACAAATGAAGATCCTCAGAAAGGCGCTGTTCAATCGATTAACTTCAGCTATCAACTCCGTCCACCTCCTTATATTCGCTTCCTTTCCTACCCCTGCACTTTCTCGATTTAATCGTCAATCGCAACCCCTCTTACTAATCAGCTTACGAGACTGATTTGATATGTACATATCTAAGATACACATCAAATCTTGAAGTGATTCAAGAAAGGTGACGATATCATAATAATGAATATCCTACTGCAAGGGATATACGCACATAATTCCGATTAACAGAACGAGACATTTGTTCTTAATCTTTCCCAACCACTAATATTACTGGCCTTTTCTTTGTGCGTTTGTTTGTTTGTTTTTTTCCAGCGAGGGATCCTACTTGATTATGGCTTGTAAAATCAGGAACTAACGTAACATAGTTAGGGGAACGTATTACCTTAATTAACGTAATTAACGTTATTTGCTTCCGGCTCTGCGCTGCTCCAGATTCCGGAATACAGTTAACTTTTTCCATTAAAAGCGAAAGAACAAAGTTTTCTGAAGAAGCTGGCCGGCATTCAAGTTGCTGGCAACACAGAAAGTTGCTGCAACTACTCCCTTTATTTTACCTTACACAGAATATCAAGGGAAATGTCCCTGTTTTCGGTGATATATCTGACGCTAAAAACAACAACAACAACAATAATAATAATAATAATAATAATAATAATAATAATAATAATAATAATAATAATAATAATAATAATAATAATAATAATAATAATAATAATAATAATCTAATGAAATTTATCTGAAAAATACCAATAAACGCTAATGTTAGAGCAAAAAAAGTAATAATAGAAAATTAAACCTACAATCATAACCAGATAAAATATCTCAGAACAGCTAACAGATCTCTGATAACCGCAACCTTATCAATATTACCCTTGGCATCTTGAGAGAGAGAGAGAGAGAGAGAGAGAGAGAGAGAGAGAGAGAGAGAGAGAGAGAGAAGATGGGAAGTCTGCATATACTATATGCACTTTGATCTAGCAGTTTTCACTATATTCATCACAAATAATAGCAACTCTACAACCGAGATGAAAATCTTGACCCGACTGCACTAGATCATAATTCAAGTTAAAGCGAAAATTTGTCGTTCATTTACTCTTGTGTTAGGGTTATTAGAGTACATAAGGGGGGCACTGGCACTTTCGTTCATCCACGTGATCCTACTGTGTTGCAAATTCTGGTTCCCTGTCGAGGCTATTCGAGGTTACAATAACACAATGCCAAACAATAGAAAATAATTCACAAACTGCATCGAGAAATCCAGTCTCTTCCTCATGGTGATGGATGAAGGTAAAAACCATATAAAAATAAGATAAGAATGTTGATTTACAGCAATAAATCTCCCTACAAGTTATACAAAAATAGTAAGAAGAAGAAGAAGAACAGAAAGGAAGGTGTAATGCACAGCTATATAAAATGACCAAGGACAGCCAACAAAATCACATAAATTATTAAAAAAAACTACTAGTTAATATTTTATTGAACCGACTTGACACATGAGAGATACTTTAATGAACACGATAATCTTGAATGACATATGTGTCGATTATATCGTCGTTAGGATATTCATATCTACAATTCCTCAGATATTCAGACGCTCAGGTAAACAATATACATACTATACATACATACAAACAGACATACACACACAATGAGACATCTAAGAACTCATCGTTTCCTAACTCATCTTTTGTGAGTAAAAATATAACGAATCTATAACAGCTGCATGACATTTATTTTGTCCTCATTTCAAATAAAAACGA